>NW_024750685.1:0-9096 GCF_018991925.1 Homarus americanus
GGTGTAATGGTGAGGACAGGTGTAATGGTGAGAGCAGGTGTAATGGTGGTGTAATGGTGAGGACAGGTGTAATGGTGAGGGCAGGTATAATGGTGAAGGCAGGTATAATGGTAAGGGCAGGTGTAATGGTAAGGACAGGTATAATGGTGAGGACAGGTGTAATGGTGAGGACAGGTGTAATGGTGAGGACAGGCGTAATGGTGAGGACAGGTGTAATGATGAGGACAGGCGTAATGGTGAGGACAGGCGTAATGGTAAGGACATGTGTAATGGTAAGGACAGGTGTAATGGTGAGGACAGGTGTAATGATAAGGGCAGGTGTAATGAAAGGACAGGTGTAATGGTAAGGACAGGTGTAATGGTAGAGACAGATGTAATGGTAAGGACAGGTGTAATGGTACGAACAGGTGTAATGCTAAGGACATATGTAATGGTAAGGACAGGTGTAATGGAAGAACAGGTGTAAGGGTAAGGACAGGTGTAATGGTAAAAACAGAACTCATAAGAAATAACCTAAAATGAAAAATAATTAGTCATATCAATTATCTTCATGAATCTTGTGTAGGAAACATACCCTAAAAAATAACTAAGCCCACATAACAAAAGGTCTATGGTGCTTTTATTTGTGTCTCTTTACTATAGTTCATAACCTTAACTGCTGTGCAAACAAATCTACAGGAGGCCACCCTCCTCCTAGCCAAGCGTTCTGTCTAATCCAAATACAGAATAGCATCACGTTTACTAATCTAATGGTATAATCTTCAGTGTCTGTCATCACGTCTTAAATGCTATTTATTCATCTAAACAAACATCTTCATAATAAAATAGGAGGAAGATCGTGTTTTTCTCCAGTGATGAAAGACCAGGCGCCGGGGAAACATTTGCATATATAAATATATCTCCGTTGTTTTTCGGTCTAACTTGAATATTTACGGAGACTAGAGAGTTGGAATTGTCCGTCCGTCCGTATTTCTGTTACTTTAATGTTACAGTATTTGGTTTCGTTATTCCTCCAAAACATTATTTACCTTGACACGATTGGTGGTAATTTGTGACGACATTGTGTAAGACGGAGCAAGAAGTTGTAAATAATGTTTCCTGTTGTGAATTTGTTTTCTTCATTTCAATCAATGATGGACGAGTGCCTGAAACAGAGACCCGAACGCCGGAAACAAACCCACAAATGACGGAAACAGAGCCACGTGTGTCGGAAACAGATGATGAAGGCCGGAAATAGAGCCACGTGGGCAAGGAATAGAGCCACGAGGGCGGGGAACAGAACCAGATCCAATTATCTTGAATTACCTGACTGGCAGCAACAAGTGGGCCAGCCAACTATTGACCACCGTCTACACACATCGCCTCGACCAGCGTTAACTAACTGGCTACTTTGTGTCTTGGTCAGCTACCCGCGTGTTCTACACCTCAAGTTGGAAGGATAAACTGATGGTGAGAATTTTTGAGAATTTGAGACTTGGTTTCTTGAGAGATCTATACATTATCCTCCCCCTAGGAAGTGTTAAAAGAACTCCTGTGTATAGCTGAAAAAATAAAACAATTAGATATTCATAGTGCAACTTTGACACTTTTGACAGCAATCTTCGTGGTATATCTTATTCCAGAGAGTTTAATGGGTTTCCTGATCTTCATTTTCAGGAGAAACAACACCGTACAAACTTGTGTGAATCGACGTTTAAACATGTGAGCGTTCATTCATTCGTCATGTTACCGGTTTTATTTACTTCTTCCTCCTGGTGTCAGTACTTCCCTCTCATTGGCCTTTGTTATTTTTCTTTGTTCTGCTTCTTTTTGATAATCGCAGAGATAAATAATTATACACGTGAAGGAGTGCATGACAAAAGTCTGTTTTTCTCAAACTATTTCGTCTTCGTAATGTTATATTTCATAATCTATAACTGGTGCTATATTGCCAATGTGGTTACTGCTATAATAAGATTCTTTATGTCTATCATGGTTATACTTATCACCATTAGCCATGATATACATATGAGAAGTTTATGATTTACATAAAATAATGTGAAATAAGACATCAAAATTGAATTTCCAAACTCAAAAACAACTTAACAGCTTAATGCATTCCATCTGTGATTGTTTATCCATATATTTTCAACTATTACACTAAAATAAATCACACAGGTTTTCTTGACCTGTGGTTGTTAGATTAAAATCCCTGAGAGAAAAAGATAAGACAAACGTTTTTACCTCTAATGATTATACCAAGTTTTCTAACAAAATCATAGCAAGACAAATCTGAGTACTGTTTGTTAGAATAATTCATGACGGCTTCTAAACGACTACTAAAGAAACACGAAAAATCAAAACATTACACTAGAGATTAAGACGTTTAGCCTCTGTTATGTCTATTAAGGGATCACCTGAAGATAAGACACCCCAACATATTTCAAATGATGATTAAACACCTTAAAGCTACTTGGGTGAAGGGGTTGATTAAATTAAGCTAGGTTAGTTTTATTAACGTTAGGATCTTTAATCATTAGGTTAAAATAATCAAGGATGCCTAATCTTCATGTGATCCCTACCAAGACTTAAGATAATTTAAGTCCTCTGTTACACCAATTAAGAGAACTGAGTGTTTTTATTTACCTATGTTCTGGGACGCCGGCGACAATGAGGTTTTGCATGGTGCGGCTACAGGCTCATGGAGGGCCGGCTGGGGCAGCAGGGTAGAGTGCTGGTGCCGGAGTGGTGACCCTCAGCTGACATACACAACACCAATGGTCACCAGCTCACCAGTACTTGCACCAACCAGCACTCTTAAAGGGGTTTACTCACTGGCGTTTCGAGGCACCAAGACGTTCTTCTGAGTCAGTCATAGTTTGTTGTTGTTGTTCACCGTCACGTCTGATACTCACACTCAGTTCATCTTTGTTTATTTTTAGTTAAATTTACAGAGACACCCGAGTAAAAATATTTTCTTTGTGGCTTGTAAAATAAGCACGAACCTGCCACCACCTAGTGCAAGGGAAAGATTATTTATTTGAAAAGGCAAAATAAAATAAAGAGGGAGAATTAGAGAGTCACAGAATCGTGTGTGTGTGTTATGAAAACAAATTATGGGAAGAGATAATTCTAAGAAGTTAACATATACTGTAGATAAGCGCTTAGGTACCATGTGATCCTGCAACAACAACCAAGCTCCGGCAACACAGTAAGTCACCTCAAGGACTGCGCTGCCCAACACACCTAACTCACCATACAATCTTTTGTACAACTTCCGTGTGAAAGACACTCGCCGGGATCTGAATATTTATATACTAGCAATATTTTTCCCATTTTCTTTAGCGATAAGTAATAGCAAGAGCAGAGACAGGACGCTGTAGTTATTATAACAACAAACATGAGATTAAAGTAGACCTCTGAAGAAAGTATAAGTTCTATAAGTTCACATTAAAAAATATTAAAAATAAATGAATATAAGTTAGTGAGACACATTTAGAAGTGAAAGGCTAGGCAACAGAGTCGACAAATCTCGAAGATATTTTAGTGTGACGAACAATGAAAAAGTTTCTTCAAAAGATTATTCAAAGGCTGCTGACAACGTACAGTATAATAAGGAGGTCGGGGTGGGCTAGGTTGTACTGGAGGCAGGGTGTACTGTAGGAAGGCTGAGGTAGGCAGGTCATACAACATCTGGGGTCTGGAACACGTGGTAACCTGGATGAGACTTGAAGGCTTCCAGAATTTTGATTAAATCTGGATTCATGTATGGGGCGCCGTGTATGGGCCGCCCACCTCCACCAACATAAAGGAATATTATTGACAGCAAGGTGAAAGGTCGAGGGGCGTACCAGACGACGTCCATTGTGTAGAGAGAGATGAATAGAGAATAGTCTTTTGAAATAATATCTTACAGTTGTTCGACTTGTATAATGTATTGATGAATGTTGGCAAATATGTCATGAACTAAATGAATGAAACGAAACTCCATAAAATGAAAACTGGAATGTGTCGCAATACGTGAGGATAAAAAGATTTAGATAAAATTATGTTCAAACATATAGCTACATGCACATATATTGCTAGTTGTCTCTTATATTACTGATATATTACTGATATATTATTATTATTTCTGATCATAAAAATTCTAACTTTCTGTATTTTATTTTTATTTTTGGGGTTTTTTATTCGATTTTATTGTTTTAAATTTCTTCTTTCCCGCCACAAGGTTGACGGTGATCACCATTAACAAAGGTCAACAGGTCAATTAAGAGACAGGTGAATGAACTTCGACCACCAAAGGGTGATTATGGCGCTGACATCACGCGGGTAGTGTTAGCCAACCATCTCTCACTCACACCACACACACACCGCTCCTAACTTCCCCTCTCAGAACTCACGGGTGAATAAAATAAAAAACTCTCATCTTTACCTCTAAACACATGCTGATAGCTTAACTCAGGTGTTTCCCTTCACAAACACAAATGACATGAAAACACACATTGTGCCCAAACGACAATGGTCACCTGCAGGTCGGCGGAACAAAGTAATGGCGTAAATGAGTGTTAATGAGGCGCAGATGCCAGGTGAGGTAAGACACGCTACAATGGTGTGTGTGTGTGTGTGTGTGTATACGTAAGAGTGAAAGAGAGAGCAGTGCTTGCCATCACCCAGAAGAGGAGCATCATGACGGTCTCGGAGTCACAATAACAATAACTTCAGCAATACCCTCCACACTCAGCTCTTGTTAGACCCCCAGACAACACTGACAAGCTGAGACGAGACGAAAGGAAGGAAGAGAGAAAATGGAGATGGAAAGGGAAGGGACTGAACTGAACCCACAAGATATATTTCTAACCCACGCTATATTTCAAGCCCACACTAGATTTCTAACTCACGATATATTTCTAACTCACGCTATATTTCTAACCAATGATATTTTTCTAACCCATGATATGTTTCTAACCCATGATATTTTTCTAACCCATGCTATGTTTCTAACCCATGATGTTTTTCTAACCCATGATATATATCTAACCCATCATACTTTTAATAGATATTTTTTCTTTGCATGAAACAGTAGCCATCAATTAAACACTTATAAAGGTAATTGTTACTGTGGGGATAGAAATAATAGCACGAGTATTTCCACCCAGTTAAGAGTGAGATCTGTTACGATAATGGCAGAGGGATGTTTGGCTTAGTACAGTGCACACCTCTCCTCTCCTCTCCTCACCTCTCCTCTCCTCTCCTCTCCTCTCCTCTTCTCTCCTCTCCTCTCCTCTTCTCTCCTCTCCTCCTTTTTTTCTCCTTCTTTGATTCTTAACTTCCTTTCTCTATGCACAATTTACCTCGTCTGTCTGTCTCTAGACTTCCCACTATTTACAACTTATTTTTCTCTACCTCCTTCCTCCCTACAATTAACCTCTTTCTCTGTCTCTTCCTCCCTACAATTAAACTCTTTCTCTGTCTCTTCCTCCCTACAATTAACCTCTTTCTCTGTTTCTTCCTCCTTACAATTAAACTCTTTCTCTGTCTCTTCCTCCCTACAATTAACCTCTTTCTCTGTCTCTTCCTCCCTACAATTAACCTCTTTCTCTGTCTCTTCCTCCCTACAATTAACCTCTTTCTCTGTTTCTTCCTCCCTATGTTCAACTCCTTTTCTGTTTTTCCCTCCTGCCAATTAACCTCTTTTCTATCTTTCCTCCCACAATTAACCTCTTTCTCTGTCTTTCCTCCCTGCCACTAACCCTCTTTCTGTCTTCTCCCGCAATTAACCTTTTCTGTTTCTTCCTCCTTATACTAACCTCTTTTCTCTGTCTCTTTTCCTCTCTTACAATTAACCTCTTTCTGTCTCTTCCCTCCCTACAATTAACTCTTTCTCTGCTTCTTCCTCCTTACAATTAACCCCTTTCTCTGTCTCTTCCTCCCTACAATTAACCTCTTCTCTGTCTCCTTTCCTCCCTCACAATTAACTCTTTTCTGTTTCTTCCCTCCCTACAATTAAGGTCTCTTTCTGTCTCTCCCTCCCTGCCACCAACTCTTTCTCTGTCTCTTCCTCCCTACAATTAACCTCTTTCTCTGTTTCTTCCTCCCTACAATTAACCTCTTTCTCTGTCTCTCCCTCCCTACAATTAACCTCTTTCTCTGTTTCTTCCTCCCTACAATTAACCTCTTTCTCTGTCTCTTCCTCCCTACAATTAACCTCTTTCTCTGTCTCTTCCTCCCTACAATTAACCTCTTTCTCTGTTTCTTCCTCCTTACAATTAACCTCTTTCTCTGTCTCTTCCTCCCTACAATTAACCACTTTCTCTGTCTCTTCCTCCTTACGATTAACCTCTTTCTCTGTCTCTTCCTCCCTACGATTAACCTCTTTCTCTGTCTCTTCCTCCCTACGATTAACCTCTTTCTCTGTCTCTCCCTCCCTACAATCAACCTCTTTCTCTGTCTCTCCCTCCCTACAATTAACCTCTTTCTCTGTCTCTCCCTCCCTACAATTAACCTCTTTCTCTGTCTCTTCCTCCCTACGATTAACCCCTTTCTCTGTCTCTCCCTCCCTACAATTAACCTCTTTCTCTGTCTCTCCCTCCCTACAATTAACCTCTCTCTCTCTCTCTGTCTCTCTGTCTCTCTCTCTCTCTCTCTTACCATATACCATTCTTAACTACCCACTTCGCCGTCTCTAAGTACCAGGGGAAGTACAAAACAACAGCGGCTACACGCAAGACTGACTCTGTGCACAATTATATAAAAAAAACTTCCTTGAGCATTACAGATCAGGGAACTGTTTTCCTCCTATATTATAGTTCCAGGTTATATGACAGTGATATGTACACAGCGAGATTTCCTGTGGTGAGAGCTATGAGGAAGAGGAGGATGAGGAGAAGGGGTTGGGAGGAAGAATACGAATAAAAGGAAGAGGAGGAGGAAAAAGGGGAGTAAGAAGATGTTGATGAGGAGGAAGAGGAGGAGGAAGATGGTGTAGAGGAAAAGGAGGAAAAATAAGAAGAGGAGGAAAAAAAGGGGGAAGAAGAAAAGGAAGAAGAGGAGGAGGAGGAGGAGGAGGAGGAGGGGGGGGAAAGGAGGAGTGGAAAGAAGAAGAGAAGAAGGAAGAATAGGATTAGGAAGTACAAGAACAGAAAGAAAAAGAATAGGAGTAGTAATAAAAGAAAAAGAGGAATAATAAGAATAAGAGGAATAGGAAGGAAGAGGATGTTGGTGTGTCAATGTTACGCAGGCGACTAACAGCTGCATCACGAGTATGTTTTTTTTCTCTCAAGGTTTTCAAGGGGGGAGAGACTACGACGTGTAGGTCATCAGTGCACTGGAGTAATGCAAGTAAGAGGAACTAGACAACGGTGATGGTAGTGCTGGGATTAGAGAAAGGGATCACGGTGATTTGCGTATCTGGTCGCGGGTGTCCCTTGTCCTAGCGGGCGTAACTCGCCAAAAAAAAAAAAAATAGAACTGACAGGATTTATGGGAGGAATGGGCCAAAAATTGCATAGTTTGTCAGGGATGATTCGTAATTGAGTTTTAGAGGTATTGGAGGTTAGATTACCCGCGTGTGTCGTGACAATATGATCGAGGTAGAAAATGGAGGTGCTGTTAAGATCACCTGGGAGGTAAGTGCAAAGGGAGGCTCCTAGTGATATGTGGGGACGAAGTATATAGTGTTGTCTGAGACGTCTGGTTATGAGATGGTTCTATTTGTGGTTACAGAGAGCCCTGAGGCACCCCGGCATCCGTGGAAAAGTAACCGAAATCAATGAAAATTATTATGAGACTTTTAGCAACACAACACTCTCCTTCTGTCCTACAGTGTCGCCGGGCCACCGTCAGTAGAACCAGTTGTAGATGCGTACTTAGTTTTATAGATGTGGAAGTGAAGACGGTCAGGTGAAGTGCTGGCCACGCTGCCTCCTTGTGTTACGTATACTTAGTATATTCACTATGCTGTACCCATACTGCTCCTAACTGAGACTCAGGGAGGAGGGCTGGAGGAGGTACAGATTAATATGCATAAACTAAATTAAAAAAGAAGTTCCCAAAGAGGTGAAAAAAAAGAGGACTCATCAGAGGATCGTCACCAACCCTCAGACATGACGAAAACACTACGATTGATTAATTGATTTTATGTAATTGTATGGACATGTTCTTCTAAGATAATCATAGTCATTTGACCACACACACACACACACACACACACGTGCATATATACATACACGCATACGTGCATACATACACACACACAGGTGCATACATACACACAGGTGCATAAATACACACACGTGCATACATGCACACACACGTGTATACCTACATGCACACACACGTGTATACCTACACACACACACACACGTACACATACAGACACACACACACACACACACACACACCAGTTCCTAACTCTCTCTCAGATCTTACTCTTCACTGATTTTAAGACTTGAAGCAAAAGATTAAGAATGTGTTGCTGGCAATAAAAAAGAATATACCTTGAATTTTTGCCAAGTTTTCACGTGTATGAAACCCTCACGTGTCTTCATGATTATTCTTTAAAAGTTCCCTCTGTTCTTTACCTCAAGTTTGTCAGTAACGTCTTTTAGTGAAGGTCGCATCTCAAACATCACATCGCCACTCTTAATTAGAGCGCCTCGCTGGCCCAATAGATACACACTATCCCAGCACACACACAACTGACCTACGCAAACCTCAACTAGATGAAACTTGTTCCACAAATGAGAAAATTCTCAGTCTGGTGACACAGAAGAGTTGTGAGACAAAGTTAGCATATTATCAAAACAAATCTGGCACATCCTTCCGTGTCGAGTCTTTACTGAGATATAATGTGTATATATACATATAATTTGGGGGTTATGTTTCAGACATTAACTCTCAAGGATTTAGCTTGTGGAATAGTGTCTGGCCTCAGTGTATATTAAAATATATTCAGTCTGCCATTAACGCCATTAATCGATCACATGTTTATACAGAAGTAACTAAATCTGTACATGAAACACTTGTAATGATCATACTTGTGAAAGGAAATGATTGATAATGGTCAGTGTAACTATTGTGTTCTGAATCGAACGTTAGCCCGATTGAGTGTAATTAAAA
>NW_024750686.1:0-32170 GCF_018991925.1 Homarus americanus
ACTCTGGGAGGTCTGAGGAAAACCTGGAGGTCAGAGGTGTACCTGGGAGGCTGGGGAGGTGACCCAGGGAGGTCAGAGAAGCACCTGGGAGTGTGAGAGGTGGCCTGGGAGGATCCGAGGTACCTGGGAGTATCGGAGGTACTGGGAGTGTCAGATGTGTACCTGGAAGTGTGGGAGGAGTACCTGGAGTAAGCTGGGGCAGTGTACCTGGGAGTGTCGAGGTGTGCCTGGGAGGTCAGAGGTGTACTGGGAGGTTGGGGAGGAGTACCTGGGAGGTCATGGTGTACCTGGGAGTGTCAGAGGTGTACCTGGGAGTGTCAGAGAGTACCTGGGAGCGTCAGAGAGTACCTGGAATGTCAGAGGTACCTGGAGTGTCTGGAGGTATCTGGGAGTGTCAGAGGTGTACCTGGGAGTGTCAGGAGGTGAACCAGGAGTGTCAGAGAAGTACCTGGGAGTTTCAGAGGTGTACCTGGGAGTATCTGAGGTGTACCTGGGAGCATCGGAGGTGCACAAAGGAGGCAGAGGTGTACCTGGGAGTGTCAGTGTACCTTGGAGGCTTGCACCTGGGGTTGAAGTGGTATACCTGGGAGTGTAAGAGGTGTACCTGGGAGTGTCAAGGATTTACCTGGGAGTGTCGGGGTGGTGCACTGGGAGCATCAGTGGTGCACCTGGGAGTGTCAGGGTGTACCTGGGAGGTCAGGAGGTGTACCTGGGAGCCAGAGGTGGGAGGCCAGGTACCTGGAGTGTCAGGTGTACCAGGAGGTCAGAGGAGTACCTGGGAGTGTCAGAGGTACCTGGGAGCATCGGAGGTGTACCTGGGAGTATCGGGAGGTACCTGGGAGTGTCGGGAGGTGTCTGGGAGTGTCAGAGGTGTACCTGGGAGTATCAGAGGTGTACCTGGGAGTGTCAGGGTGTACCTGGTCAGGGGCATACCAGGGAGTGTCAGGATGTGTACCTGGGAGGTCTGAGGTATACCCTAGGAGTGTCAGAGGTGTACCTGGGAGTGTGAGGGTGTACCTGGGAGTGTCTGAGGTGTACCTGGGAGTGTCTGAGGTGTACCTGCGAGTGTCAGAGGTGTACCTGGCAGTATCAGCGTGTACCTGGGAGGTCAGAGGTGTACCTGGGAGGGTCAGACGTACACTGGGAGTATCAGAGGTGTACCTGGGAGGTCAGAGGTACCTGGGAGGTCAGAGGTACCTGGAGTGCTCAGAGGTACCTGGGAGGCTGGGGTACCTGGGAGCCAGTGGTGTACCTGGGAGTGTCTGAGGTGTGCCGGAGTGTCAGAGGTGTACCTGGGAGTGTCAGGTGTACCTGGGAGTGTCAGTGGTGTACCTGGGAGTGTCAGAGGTGTACCTGGGAGTGTCAGAGGTGTACCGGGAGTGTCAGAGGAACCAGGGAGGTCGAGAAGTACCTGGGAGTGTCAGAGGTGTACCTGGAGTGTCGGAGGAGTAACTGGGAGGTCAGTGGTGTACCCTGGGAGTGTCAGAGGTGTACCTGGGAGTGTCAGAGGTATACCTGGGAGCACGAGGTGTACCTGGGAGTGCTGGGGCGGTGTACCTGGGAGTGTCGAGGTGCCTGGGAGTGCCAGAGGTATATCAGGAGTCAGAGGTGTACCTGGGA
This sequence comes from Homarus americanus, assembly GCF_018991925.1. NCBI lineage: Eukaryota > Metazoa > Arthropoda > Malacostraca > Decapoda > Nephropidae > Homarus > Homarus americanus. The sequence goes on from NW_024750686.1 coordinate 1,621, forward strand.
GTGTCAGGGGTGTACCTGAGTGTCAGGGGGTACCCGGGAGTGTCAGCGGTGTACCTGGGAGTGTCGAAGGCGGTGTACCTGGGAGTGTCAGGAGGATGGAGTATCAGAGGTGTACCTGGGAGGCCAGCGGTGTACCTGGGAGTGTGGGAGGTGCCTGGGAGTGCCAGGAGGTACCTGGGAGTGTCAGTGGTGTACCTGGGAGGTCAGGTGTACAGGGAGGTCAGAGGAGTACCTGGGAGGTCAGAGGTGTACCTGGGAGTATCGGGAGGTACCTGGGATCGGAGGTGTACCTGGGAGTGTCAGAGGTATCTGGGAGTGTCAGAGGTGTACCTGGAGCATCAGAGGTGTACCTGGGAGGTTGGGGTGTACCTGGGAGTGTGAGGGTGTACCGGGAGGTCCGAGGTGTACCTGGGAGCTGAGGTGTACCTGGGAGTGTCAGAGGTGTACCTGCAGTATCAGCGGTGTACCTGGGAGTGTCAGAGAGGTACCTGTGGGAGTCAGACGTATACCTGGGAGTATCAGAGGTGTACCTGGGAGTGTCAGAGGTGTACCTGGAGTGTCAGAGGTGTACCTGAGGTGTCAGCGGTACCTGGGAGTATCAGAGGTGTACCTGGGAGTGTCAGGTGTACCTGGAAGTGTCAGGGGTATACCAGGGAGGTCAGATGTACCTGGGAGTGTCTGAGGTGTACCTGGGAGTGTCAGAGGTGTACCTGGGAGTGTGAGGGGTGTACCTGGGAGTGTCTGAGGTGTACCTGGGAGTGTCTGAGGTGTACCTGCGAGTGTCAGAGGTGTACCTGGCAGCATCAGCGGTGTACCTGGGAGTGTCAGAGGTGTACCTGGGAGTGTCAGACGTATACCTGGGAGTATCAGAGGTGTACCTGGGAGTCTGAGAGGTGTACCTGGGAGGTCAGGAGGTGTACCTGGAGGTCAGCAGGGTACCTGGGAGTATCAGCGGTGTACCTGGGAGTGTCATGTACCTGGGAGGTCAGAGGTGTACCTGGAGGTCGGAGATGTACCAGCCAGTGTCAGCGGTGTACCTGGGAGGTTGTGAAGGTACTTGGGCGTAGCAGAGGTTTACCTAGGAGTATCAGAGGTGTACCTGGGAGGTCAGGGTGTACCTGGGAGTGTCAGGAGGTGTACCTGGAGTGCCAGAGGTGTACCTGGGATTGTCAGTGAGTACCTGGGAGTGTTAGAGATGTACCTGGGAGTGTCAGAGGTGTAGCTGAGGTCAGATGGGTACCTGGGAGTGTCAGAGGTGTACCTGGGAGGTCAGAGGTGTACCTGGGAGTATCAGGAGGTGTACCTGGGAATGCTCGGAGGTGCAACTGGGAGTGTCTGAGGTGTACCTGGGAGTGATGGACGTGTACTTGGGAGTGTCAGAGGTACCAGGGAATGTCAGGGGTGTAACTGGGAGGCTGGGAGGAGTACCTGGGAGACAGAGGAGTACCTCAGAGCATCAGAGGTACCTGGGAGGTCTGAGGTATCTGGAGTGCAGAGGTGTACCTGGGAGGTCAGGGGTACCTGGGAGTGTCAGTGGTGTACCTGGGAGGTCTGAGGTGTTTCGGAGTGTCAGGGAGGTACCTGGGAGTGTCAGGGGTGTACCTGGAGTGTCAGGTGGTGCACCTGGGAGTGTCTGAGGTGTACCTGGAGTGTCAGAGGTGCCTGGAGGTCAGAGGTGACCCAGGGAGGTCAGAGAAGTACCTGGGAGTGCTGGGAGGTGTACCTGGGAGGATCTGAGGTGTACCTGGGAGTATCGGAGGTGTACCTGGGAGCACAGATGTGTACCTGGAAGTGTCAGAGGAGTACCTGGGAGGCTGAGCAGGGTACCTGGGAGTGTCAGAGGTGTACCTGGGAGGCCAGAGGTGTACCTGGGAGTGCTGGGAGGAGTACCTGGGAGTGTGGGGCGGTGTACCTGGGAGGCTGGGGAGGTACCTGGGAGGTCAGAGGAGTACCTGGGAGCGTCAGAGGAGTACCTCGGAATGTCAGGAGGTGTACCTGGGAGTGTCTGAGGTATATCTGGGAGTGTCAGGGAGGTGTACCTGGGAGTGTCAGAGGTGAACCAGGGAGGTCAGAGAAGTACCTGGGAGTTTCAGAGGTGTACCTGGGAGCATCTCGAGGTGTACCTGGGAGTATCGGAGGTGTACATAGGAGTGTCAGAGGTACCTGGGAGTGTCAGGGTGTACCTTGGAGTGTCAGGGTGTACCTGGGAGTGTTGGGCGGTGTACCTGCGAGTGTCAGAGGTGTACCTGGGAGTGTCGGGTGATTACCTGGGAGTGTCAGTGGTATACCTGGGAGTACAGAGGTGTACCTGGGAGGCCAGGGCGGTGTACCTGGGAGGTCAGAGGTGTACCTGGGAGTGCCAGAGGTGTACCTGGGAGGTTGTGGTGTACCTGGGAGGTTGTGTACCAGGGAGGTCAGAGGAGTACCTGGGAGGTCAGAGGTGTACCTGGGATATCGGGAGGTGTACCTGGGAGTATCGGAGGTACCTGGGAGTGTCAGAGGTGTACCTGGGAGTGTCAGAGGTGTACCTGGGAGCATCAGAGGTGTACCTGGGAGTGTCAGGTGTACCTGGAAGTGTCAGGGGTATACCAGGGAGTGTCAGATGTGACCTGGGAGTGTCTGAGGTGTACCATGAGTGTCAGAGGTGTACCGGGAGTGTGAGGGTGTACCTGGGAGGTCTGAGGTGTACCTGGGAGTGTCTGAGGTACCTGGGAGTGTCAGAGGGGTACCTGGCAGTATCAGCGGTGTACCTGGGAGTGTCAGGGAGGTACCTGGGAGTGTCAGGGACGATACCTGGGAGTATCAGAGGTGTACCTGGGAGTGTCAGAGGCACTGGAGTGTCAGGAGGTACCTGGGAGTGCTGGGAGGTGTACCTGGGAGTGCAGGGGTGTACCTGGGAGTGTCAGGTGGTGTACCTGGGAGTGTCTGAGGTGTTTCTCGGGAGGTCAGAGGTGTACCTGGGAGTGTCAGGGGTACCTGGGAGTGCTGAATGGGGAGTGTCTGAGGTGTACCTGGGAGTGTCAGAGGTGTACCTGGGAGTGTCAGAGGTGAACCAGGAGTGTCAGAGAAGTACCTGGGAGGTCAGAGGTGTACCTGGGAGGATCCGAGGTGTACCTGGGAGGTCGGAGGTGTACCTGGGAGTGTGAGATGTGTACCTGAAGTGTCAGAAGAGTACCTGGGAGTGCTGAGCAGTGTACCTGGAGTGTCAGAGGTGTACCTGGGAGTGTCAGGAGGTGTACCTGGGAGTGTCAGAGGAGTACCTGGGAGCGTCAGAGGAGTACCCGGAGTGTCAGAGGTGTACTGGGAGTGTCTGAGGTGTATTCGGAGTGTCAGAGGTGTACCTGGGAGTGTCAGAGGTGTACCTGGGAGTATCCGTGGTGTACCTGGGAGTATCGGAGGTGTACCTAGAGTGTCAGAGGGCACCGGGGAGTGTCAGGTGTACCTGGGAGGTTGGGGCGGTGTACCTGGGAGTGTCGGGGCGGTACCTGCAAGTGTCAGAGGTGTACCTGGAGGTCAGGATGTACCTGGGAGTGTCAGTGGTGTACCTGGGAGGTCAGAGGTATACCTGGGAGTATCAGAGGTGTACCTGGGAGTGCCAGGGTACCTGGGAGGTTGGGAGGTGTACCTGGGAGTGCCAGAGGTACCTGGGAGTGTCAGAGGTGTACCTGGGAGTGTCAGAGGTGTACCTGGGAGCGTCAGAGGAGTACCTGGAGTGTCAGAGGTGTACCTGGGAGTGTCTGAGGTGTACCTGGGAGTGTCAGAGGTACTGGGAGTGTCAGAGGTGAACCTGGGAGGGTCAGGAGAAGTACCTGGGAGTGCCAGAGGTGTACCTGGGAGTGTCAGAGGTATACCTGGGAGTATCAGGGGTGTACCTGAGAGTATCAGAGGTATACCTGGGAGTGTCAGGTGTACCTGGGAGTGTCTGGGGTGTACATGGGAGTGTCAGGGGTATACCTGGGAGTGTCAGAGGTGTACCTGGGAGTGTCTGAGGTGCACCTGGGAGTGTCAGGGGTGTACCTGGGAGTGTCTGAGTTGTACCTGGGAGTGTCAGAGTTGTAGAGTGTCAGAGGTGTACCTAGGAGTGTCAGTGGTGTACCTGGGAGTGTCAGAGGTGTACCTGGGAGTGTCAGAGGTGTACCTGGGAGTGTCAGAGGAGTACCTGGGAGCATCAGAGGAGTACGTGGGAGTGTCAGAGCTGTACCTGGGAGTGTCAGTGGTGTGCCTGGGAGTGTCATTGGTGTACCTGGGAGTGTCACAGGTGTACCTGGAAGTGTCGGAGGTGTACCTGGAAGTGTCAGAAATGTTCCTGGGAGTGTCTGAGGTGTGCCTGGGAGTGTCAGAGGTGTACCTGGGAGTGTCAGGGGTGCACCTGGGAGTGTCAGGGGTGTACCTGGGAGTATCAGAGGAGATTCTGGGAGTGTCAGAGGTGTACCAGGGAGTGTCAGAGGTGTACCTAGGAGTGTCAGATGTGTACCTGGGAGTACCAGAGGTGTACCTGGGAGTGTCAGGGGTGCACCTGGGAGTGTCAAGGGTGTACCTGGGAGGTGACAGCCGTGTACCTGGGAATGTCTGAGGTATACCTGGGAGAGCCAGAGGTGTACCTGGAAGTGTCTGAGGTGTACAAGGAGTGTCAGCGGTGTACCTGCCAGTGTCAGCGGTGTACCTGGGAGAGTCAGCGGTGTACCTGGGAGTGTCAGAGGTATACCTGGGAGTATCCGAGGTGTACCTGGAGTGTCAGAGGTGTACCTGGGAGTGTCAGAGGTGTACCTGGGAGTGTCAGGAGGTGTTCCTGGAGAGTGTGAGATGTGTTCCTGAGAGTAAATAAAGAGATGCACCTGGGAGCATCAGAGGTGCACCTTGGAGGTCAGTGGTGCACCTGGGAGGCCAGGAGGTGCACCTGGGAGTGTCAGGGTGTGTACCTGGAGTGTCGGAGGTGTTCCCAGAGTGTAAGAGGTGTACCTGGGAGTGTCAGACGTGCACTGGGAGTGTCCTGGGTGTACCTGGGAGGTCAGAGGTGTACCTGGGAGTGTCAGAGGTACCTGGGAGTGTCTGGGTGTACCTGGGAGTGTCAGAGATGTACCTGGGAGTGTCTGGGGTGTACCTGGAGTGTCGGAGGTGTAACTGGGAGTGTGAGAGGTATACCTGGGAGTATCAGAGGTGTACCTAGGAGTGTCAGAGGTGTACCTGGGACTATCGGAGGTGTACCTGGGAGTATCGGAGGTGTACCTGGGAGTGTCAGAGGTGTACCTGGGAGTATCAGAGGTGCATCTGGGAGTGTCAGGGGTATACCTGGGAGTGTCAGAGAAGTACCTGGGAGTGTCAGTGGTGTACCTGGGAGTGTCTGGGGTGTACCTCGGAGTGTCAGAGGTGTACTTGGGAGTGTCAGAGGTGTACCTGGAAGTGTCACGGGTGTACCTGGGCGTGTCAGAGGTGTACCTGGGAGTGTCTGGTGTGTACCTGGGAGTGTCAGGGGTGCACCTGGGAGTGTCTGAGGTGTACCTGGGAGGTGTCAGAGGAGTACCTGGGAATGTCAGAGGTGTTTCTGGGAGTGTCTGAAATGTACCTGGGAGTGTCAGAGGTGTACCTGGGAGAGTCAAAGGTGTACCTGGGAGTGTCAGTGGTGTACCTGGGAGTGTCAGAGGTGTACCTGGGAGTGTCAGAGGTGTTCCTGAGAGTGTCAGAGGTTTACCCAAGGTCTGAGGTGCACCTGGGAGTGTCTGGAGGTGTACCTGGGAGATTCAGACGTGTACCTGGGAGTATCAGAGGTGTACCAGGGAGTGTCAGTGGACTACCTGGGAGTGTCTGAGGTGTACCTGGGAGTGTCAGAGGTGTACATGGGAGTGTCAGAGGTGTACCTGGGAGTGCCAGAGGTGTACCTGGGAGTGTCAGGGGTGTACCAGGGAGTGTCTGATGTGTACCTGGAAGGTGTCACAGGAGTACCTGGGAATGTCAGAGGTGTATCTGGGAGTGTCTGAAATGTACCTGGGAGTGTCAGAGGTTTACCTGAGTGTGTCAGAGGTGTACCTGGGAGTGGCAGGGGTGTACCTGGGAGTGTCAGAGGTGTACCTGGGAGTGTCTGAGGTGTACCTGGGAGTGTCTGAGGTGTACCTGGGAGTGTCTGAGGTGTACCTGGGAGTGTCTGAGGTGTACCTGGGAGTGTCAGATGTGCACCTGGGAGTGTCAGAGGTGTACCTGGTAGTGTGAGTGGTGTACCTGGGAGTGTCAGAGGTGTACCTGGTAGTGTCAGCGGTGCCTGGGGAGTGTGTCAGCGGTGTGGGAATGTCGGCGGTGTACCTGGGGGTGTCAGGGTGTACCTGGGAGTGTCTGGGGTGTACCCTGGGAGTGTCTGAAGTGCACCTGGAAGTGTCTGAGGGTGTGCATGGTGTCAGAGATGTACCAGCCAGTGTCAGCGGTGTACCTGGGGTATCAGCAGAAGACATTTTCGGGAGTGGCAGAGGGTTTCCCTAGAATTGTCAGAGGGTGTACCTGGGGTGTCAGCGGTGTGCACAGAATGTCAGAGGTGTACCTGGAGTGTGAGGTGTACACAGGGTGTCATTGGAGTGCCTGGGAGTGTTAGAGGTGTGCCTGGGAGTGTCAGAGGAGGTGTAGCTGGGAGTGTCAGATGTGTACCTGGGGAGTGTCAGAGGGTGTACCTGGGGTGTCAGGGTGTGCCTGCCTGGAATGTCAAGAGTGCAGCTGGGGAGTGTCTGACATACCTGGGAGTGATGGACGTATGCTAGAGTGTCAGAGGTGTGCCAGGGAATGTCAGAGGGGTGTAGCTGGGAGTGTCAGAGGAGGTACCTGGGGGCAACAGGGAGTGCCTCAGAGTGTCAGGGTGTACCTGGGGAGTGTCTGAGGGTGTATCTGGGAGTGTCAGAGGTGGCCTGGGAGTGTCAGGGGTGTACCTGGGAGTGTCAGTGAATAATACCTGGGAGTGTCTGGGGTGTTTCTCGGAAGTGTCAGAGGTGTGCCTGGGGAGTGTCAGGGGTATGCCTGGGGTGTCCAGTAATTGTGCCTGGGGAGTGTCTGAGGTGTGCCTGGGGTGTCAGAGATTATGCCTGGGGGTGTCAGGGGTGAACCAGGGTGTCAGAGAAATGCCTGGGATTGTCAGAGGTGTGCCTGGGAGGATCCGGGGTGTACCTGGGAGTATCGGAGGTGTGCCTGGGGTGTCAGATGTGGCAACCTGGGTGTGTCAGAGGGAGTGCCTGGGGTGTGGGAGGTGTGCCTGGGGAGTGTCAGAGGTACCTGGGGAGGCGTCAGGAGGTACCTCCGGAGTGTCCAGAGGGTGCCTGGGGAGTGTCTGAGGTGTATCTGGGAGTGTCAGAGGTGTACTGGGAGTGTCAAGGAGGTGAACCAGGAGTCTCAGAGAGTACCTGGGAGTGTCAGAGGTGTACCTGGGAGTATCCGTGGTGTGCCTGGGAGTATCCGGAGGTGCCTAGGAGTGTCAGAGGTGTGCCTGGGGAGTATCAGGTGTACAAGTGTCAGAGGTGTGCCTGGGGATGTCAGGGGTGTGCCTTGGGTGTCAGCGGTGTGCTGGGGAGTGTCAGCGGTGTGCCTGCAGTGTCAGAGGTGTGCAGGTGTCAGGGATGTGCCTGGGAGTGTCAGCGGTGTACCTGGGAGTGTCAGAGGTGGCCTGGGAGTATCAGGGGTGTGCCTGGGGTGTCAGAGGTGGCCTGGGGAGTGTCAGTACTGGGGAGTGTCAGAGGGTGTACCAGAATTTCAGGGTGTGCCTGGGAGTGTCAGAGGTGTACCTGGAGTGTCAGAGGTGTACCTGGGAGTGTCAGAGGTGTGCCTGGGAGTGTCAGCGGTGTGCCTGGGAGTGTCAGCGGTGTGCCTGGAGTGTCAGAGGTGTGCCTGGGAGTGTCAGGGATGTACCTGGGAGTGTCAGAGGTGTGCCAGGAGTGTCAGAGGTGTGCCTGGGGTATCAGAGGTGTGCCTGGGAGTGTCAGGGGTGTACCTGGGAGTGTCAGAGGTGTGCCTGGGAGTGTCAGGGTGTGCCTGGGGTGTCAGTGGTGTGCCTGGGAGTGTCAGGTGTGTGCCCAGGGGGAGTGTCAGAGGTGTGCCTGGGGTGTCAGAGGTGTACCTGGGAGTGTCAGGAGGGTGTACCTGGGGAGTATCAGGTGTGCCTGGGGTGTCAGAGGTGTGCCTGGGGAGTGTCAGAGGTGTGCCTGGGGAGTGTCAGAGGTTTGCCTGGGAGTGTCAGGGGTGTACCTGGAGTGTCAGAGGTGTGCCTGGGAGTGTCAGAGTGTGCCTGGGAGTGTCAGCGGTGTGCCTGGGGTGTCAGCAGTGTGCCTGGGTGTGTCTGAGGTGTGCCTGGGTGTCTGGGGTGTGCCTGGGTGTGCACCTGGAGTGTCTGAGGTGTACATGGAGTGTCAGAGATGTACCAGCCAGTGTCAGCGGTGTGCCGGAGTGTCAGCGGTGTACTCGGGAGTGTCAGAGGTTTCCTAGAGTGTCAGAGATCAGCGGTGGCACAGGAGTGTCAGAGGTGTGCCTGGAGTGCCAGAGGTGGCTGGGTGTCAGTGGAGTGCCTGGGAGTGTTAGAGGTGTGCCTGGGGTGTCAGAGGTGTGGCTGGGGTGTCAGATGTGTACTGGGGTGTCAGAGGTGTGCCTGGGTGTCAGAGGTGTGCCTGGAAATGTCAGAGGTGCAGCTGGGAGATTGTCAGCCTGGGGTGATGGGCGTATGCTTGGGAGTGTCAGGTGTGCCTGGGGTGTCAGGGGTGTGACTCAGTGTCAGAGGTGCCTGGGGCATCAGAGGATGCCTCAGAGTGTCAGAGGTGTGCCTAGGAGTGTCTGAGAGTGTATCTGGGAGTGTCAGAGGTGTACCTGGGAGTGTCAGGGGGTGTGCCTGGGAGTGTCAGTGGTGTACCTGGGAGTGTCTGGTGTTTCTCAGGAGTGTCAGAGGTGTGCCTGGGAGTGTCAGGGGTGTGCCAAGTGTCAGTGAGTGTACCTGGGAGTGTCTGAGGTGTACCTGGGGTGTCAGGAGGTGTGCCTGGGAGTGTCAGAGGTGAACCAGGAGTGTCAGAGAAGTGCCTGGGATTGTCAGAGTGTACCTGGGAGGATCCGAGGTGTACCTGGGAGTATCAGGTGTACTGGGGTGTCAGATGTGTACCTGGGTGTGTCAGAGGTACCTGGGAGTGTCAGCGGTGTGCTTGGGAGTGTCAGGAGTGTGCCTGGGAGTGTCAGGTGTGCCTGGGGCGTCAGAGGTACCTCCAGTGTCAGAGGTGTACCTGGGGAGTGTCTGGGAGGTGTGTCTGGGGTGTCAGAGGTGTGCTGGGAGTGTCAGGGGGTAGACAGGGGAGTCTCAGAGTACCTGGGAGTGTGGGGTGTGCCTGGGAGTGTCAGCGTGTGTACCTGGGGTAACGGAGTGTACCTAGTGTCAGAGGTGCCAGGGGTATCAGGTGTACCTTGGAGTGTCATGGTGTACTGGGAGTCCAGCGGTGTACCTGGGAGTGTCAGAGGTGTACGCAAGGTGTCAGAGGTGTGCCTGGGAGTGTCAGAGGTGTACCTCAGGTGTGCAGAGGTGTACCTGGGAGTGTCAGAGGTGTGCCTGGGGTGTCAGAGGTGTGCAGAATTCAGGGAGGTGTGCCTGGGGTGTCAGTGGTGTACCTGGGGTGTCGGAGGTGTGCCTGGGGTGTCAGAGGTGTACCAGGGGAGTGTCAGGGTGTGCCTGGGGTGTCAGCGGTGTGCCTGGGGTGTCAGCGGTGTGCCTGGAGTGTCAGAGGTGTGCAGCAGGTGTCAGGGATGTACCTGGAGTGTCAGCGGTGTACCTGGAGTGTCAGAGTGTACCTGGGGTGTCAGAGGTGTGCCTGGGAGTGTCAGGGTGTGCCTGGGGAGTGTCAGGAGGTGCACCTGGGGGTGTCAGGTGTACCTGGGGTGTCTGAGGTGTACCTGGGGTGTCTGGGATGCTTGCCAGAATTGTCAGAGTTGTGCCTGGGAGTGTCAGAGGTGTGCCTGGGAATGCCAGAGGTGTGCCTGGGAGTGTCAATGGTGTACCTGGGAGTGTCAGGTGTGTACCAGGGAGTGTCAGAGGTACCTGGGGTGTCAGCAGTGTGCCTGGGAGTGTCAGAGGTGTGCCTGGAGTGTCAGAGATGTACTGGGGAGTGTCGGCGGTGGCACGGGAGTATCAGAGTGTGCATGGGTGTCAGACGTATTCCTGGGAGTGTCAGAGGTGTACCTGGGAGTGTCAGTGGTGTACCTGGGTGTCAGCGGTGTGCCTGGGAGTGTTTGCAGTGTGCCTGGGGTGTCAGTGTACCTGGGATTGTCAGAGGTGTGCCTGGAGTGTCTGGGGTGTGCAGTGTCTGAGGTGCCTGGAGTGTCTGAGGTGTGCATGGAGTGTCAGAGGGTGTGCAGTGTCAGTGTGTGCCTGGGGTGTCAGAGATGTGCCTGGAAGTGCCAGGGTGTACATGGGGAGTGTCAGAGAGTGCCTGGGGAGTGTCAGCGGTGTACCTAAGTGTCAGAGGTGTACCTGGGGTGTCAGAGGTGTACCTGGGAGTGTCAGAGATGTGCAGGAGCGTCAAGGAGTGCCTCAGAGTGTCAGGGTGTGCCTGGAGTGTCTGAGGTGTATCTGGGGTGTCAGGAGGTGTGCCTGGGAGTGTCAGGGTGTACCTGGGAGTGTCAGTGGGTGTGCCTGGGGAGTGTCTGGGGTGTGCCTGGGAGTGTCAGAGGTGTGCCTGGGTGTCAGAGGTGTGCACTGGAGTGTCAGAGGTGTGCCTGGGGAGTGTCAGAGGTGTGCCTGGGGTGTCAGAGTTGCACTGGGGTGTCTGAGGGTGTACCTGGGGTGATGGACGTGTGCCTGGGAGTGTCAGAGGTGTGCCTGGGGATGCAGGGGGTGTGACTGGGGTGTCAGAGTGCCGGGCGTCAGAGTGCCTCAGGTGTCAGAGGTGTACCTGAGGTGTCTGGGGTGCTCTGGGGGTGTCAGGGGTGTGCCTTGGGTGTGGGGTGTGCCTGGGGTGTCGTGGTGTACTGAGTGTCTGAGGTGTTTCTGAGGGGTGTCAGATGTGTGTGCCTGGGGTGTCAGGTGTGCCTGGGGAGTGTCAGTGGTGTACCTGGGGAGTGTCTGAGGTGTGCCTGGGGGTGTCTGGGGTGTGCATGGGTGTCAGAGGTGTACCTGGCAGTGTCAGCAGTGTGCCTGGGGTGTCTGAGGAGTACCTGGGGTGTGCGGTGTACCTGGGGAGTGTCAGAGGTGTGCCTGGGAGTGTCAGAGGTGTGCCTGGGTGTCAGAGGTGCCTGGGGCGTCAGAGTGCCTGGGAGTGTCAGAGGTGTACCTGGGAGTGTCTGAGGTGTATCTGGGGTGTGGGGAGGTGTGCACCAGGGTGTCAGAGTGAACCAGGAAGTGTTGAAAGTGCTGGGAGTGTCAGGGGTGTGCCTTGGAGTATCGGAGGTGTACCTGGGAGTGTCAAATGTGTGCCTGGGGAGTGTCAGAGGGGTACCTGGGAGTGTCAGCGGTGTGCCTGGGTGTCGGTGTGGCACCTGGGTGTCAGAGGTGTGTGTCCTGGGAGTGTCAGATGAGTACCTGGGAGCGTCAGAGGTACCTCGCAGTGTCAAGGTGTGCCTGGGAGTGTCTGAGGTGTATCTCAGAGTGTCAGAGGTGTGTCAGGGTGGACAGGGGTGTCGAGAGTGCCTGGGACTGTCAGAGTGTGCAGGGGTATCCGAGGTGTGCAGGGTATCGGAGGTGTACCTGGGGTGTCAGAGGTGTGCCTGGGAGTGTCAGGGGGTGTTCCTGGGAGTGTCAGGTGTGTACCAGGGAGTGTCAGAGGGTACTGGGGTGTCAGAGGTGTACATGGGAGTATCGGAGGTGCCTGGGAGTATCGGAGGTGTGCAGAGAGGTGTCAGAGGTGTGCCTGGGAGTGTCAGAGGTGTGCCTGGGATATCAGAGGTGTGCCTGTGAATGTCAGGGGTGTGCAGGTGTCAGGGGTATACCAGGGTGTCAGATGTGCACCTGCAGTGTCAGGTGTACCTGGCAGTGTGGGGGTGTGCAGGTGTCTGAGGTGTACCTGGGGTGTCAGGGGTGTGCCTGCGAGTGTGAGGTGTGCCTGGCAGTGTCAGCGGTGTGCCTGGGAGTGTCAGAGGTGTACCTGGGAGTGTCAGAGGTGTGCCTGGGGAGTGTCAGAGGTGTGCCTGGGGTGTCAGGGGTGTGCCTGGGAGTGTCAGCGGTGTGCCTGGGAGTGTCAGCGTGTGCCTGGGAGTGTCAGCGGTGTGCCTGGGGTGTCAGAGGGTGTGCCTGGGGTGTCTGGGGTGTGCCTGGGGTGTCTGGGGCGCACCTGGAAGTGTTTGGGGTGTGCATGGAGTGTCAGAGGTGTACCTGCATTTGTCGGGTGTGCCTGAAGTGTCAGCGGTGTGCAAGTGGGAGGTGTAGCAGAGTTATCAGAGGTGTGCCTGGGGTGTCAGCAGTGTGCCTGGTAGTGTCAGAGGTGTGCCTGGAGTGCAGGGGTGTGCACCTGGGTGTCAGATGTGTGCCTGGGGTGTCAGGTGTAGCCTGGGGGTGTCTGGGGTGCACATGGGGAGTGTCAGAGGTGTGCCTGGGGTGTCAGAGGGTGCAGCTGGTGTCTGGTGTGCCGGGTGATGGACGTGTACCTGGGTGTCCAGAGGTGTGCAGGGAATATCAGGGGTGTAACTCTGGGGTGTCGGAGGTGTAACTGGGAGTGTCGGAGGGTAACTGGGGTGTCTGAGGTGTACCTAGTGTCAAGGTGTACCTGGGATTGTCAGAGGTGTGCCTGGGAGTGTCAGAGGTGCAACTGGGGTGTTTGAGGTGTGCCTGGGGTGTGCGGGTGTGCCTGGGAGTGTCTGGAGGTGTGCCTGGGGAGTGTCAGGTTGTACCTGGGAGTGTCAGAGGTGTGTGCCTGGGGAATGCAGAGGTGTGCCTGGGAGAGTCAGTGGTGTGCCTGGGAGTGTCAGGTGTGTGCCAGGGAGTGTCAGAGGGTACCTGGGAGTGTCAGCAGTGTGCCTGGGGTGTCAGAGGTGTGCCTGGGAAGTGTCAGAGGTGTACCTGGGAGTATCAGTGTGCCTGGGAGTATCGGAGTTACCTGAGTGTCAGAGTGGTACCTGGGAGTGTCAGGGTGTGCCTGGGGTATCAGAGTGTGCACCTGGGATGTCAGGGTGTGCCTGGAGTGTCAGGGTATGCCAGGGGGTGTCAGATGTGGCAAGTGTCTGGGGAGTGTACCTGCAGTGTCAGAGGTGTGCCTGGGGATGTGGGGGGTGTGCCTGGGGAGTGTCTGGTGTGCCTGGGGTGTCTGGTGTGCCTGCAGTGTCAGAGGTGTGCCTGGGGTGTCAGCGGTGTGCCTGGGAGTGTCAGCGGTGCACCTGGAGTGTCAGCGGTGTACCTAGTGTCAGAGGTGTACCAGGTGTGTGGGGTAACCTGGGAGTGTCTGAGGTGCCTGGAAGTGTCAGAGGTGTGCCGGGGTGTCAGCGTGTGCCTGGGGTGTGAGGTGTGCCTGGGAGTGTCAGCGGTGGCTATAGAGTGTCAGAGGTGTGCCTGGGGTGTCTGGAGGTGTGCCTGGGGTGTCTGAGGCACCTGGAAGTGTCTGAGGTGTGCATGGAGTGTCAGGGGTGTGCCTGCCAGTGTCAGCGGTGTGCCTGGGGGTATGAGGTGTTCCTGGGAGTGGAAGAGGTATGCCTGGGAGTATCAGGGTGTGCCTGGGGGTGTCAGCAGTGTATCTGGTAGTGTCAGAGGTGTGCCTGGAGTGCCAGAGGTGTGCCTGGGGAGTGTCAAGGTGTGCCTGGGGTGTCAGAGGTGTGCCTGGGAGTGTCAGAGGTGTGCCTGGGGAGTGTCAGAGGTGTGCCTGGGATTGTCGGGGTGTGCCTGGGGTGTCAGAATGTGGCTGGGGTGTGGGGTGTGCCTGGGAGTGTCTGAGTTACCTGAGTGTGCAGGATGTGCATGGGTGTCAGGTTGTGCCTGGGTGGTCAGAGGTGTGCCTGGGATGTGGTGGTGTGCCTGGGGAGTCAGTGGTGTGCCTGGGGAGTGTCAGGTGTGTGCCAGGGAATGTGGAGGTGCCAGGTGTCAGCAGTGTGCCTGAGTGTCAGAGGTGTGCCTGGGGTGTCAGAGGTGTGCCTGGGGTGTCAGAGGGAGTGCGTGGGGCATCAGAGGTGCCTCAGAGTGTCAGAGGTGTGCACTGGGGAGTGTCTGAGGTGATGCCTGGGGAGTGTCAGAGGTGTAACTGGGAGTGCCAGAGGTGTGCCTGGGAGTGTCAGTGGTGTGCCAGTGTTAGGTGTATGCAGGGTATCAGGGGTGCCTGAGATTGGCAGTGTGCCAGGGGTGTCAGAGTGTACTGGGTGTCAGAGGTGTGCCTGGGGCGTCAAAGGTGCCTCAGAGTGTCAGAGGTGTGCCTGGGAGTGTCAGAGGTGTACCTGGGAGTGTCAGAGGTGTACCTGGGGAGTGTCAGAGGTGTGCCTGGGAGTGTCAGAGGTGCAACTGGGGTGTCTGGGGTGCTCAGGTGATGGACGTGTGCCTGCGAGTGTCAGCGGTGTGCCTGGGAGTGTCAGAGGTGCCTGGGGAGTGTCAGCGGTGTGCCTGGGGTGGGGTGTGCCTGGGGTGTCAGGGTGTGCTGGGGAGTGTCAGAGGAGTACCTGGGACGTCAGAGGAGTGCCTCGAGGTGGAGGTGTGACTGAGGTGTCTGGTGTGCCTGGAGTGTCAGGGTGTGCCTGGGGTGTCAGTGGTGTGCCTGTGGTGTCTGGGGTGTGCCTGGGGTGTCTGGGGTGTGGGGTGTCTGGGGTGTGCATGGGTGTCAGGGGTGTGCTGGCAGGTGTCAGGGTGTGCCTGGGGTGTCAGGTGCCTGGAGGTGTCAGCGGTGTGCCTGGGGAGTGTCAGAGGTGTACCTGGGAGTGTCAGAGGTGTACCTGGGAGTGTCAGAGGGTGCCTGGTAGCGTCAGAGGTACCTCAGTGTCAGAGGTGTGCCTGGGGTGTCTGAGGTGTGTCTGGGGTGTCAGAGGTGTGCCTGGGGAGTGTCAGAGGTTAACCAGAGTGTTAGAGTGCCTGGAGTGTCAGGAGGTGTGCCGGTGTCAGGGTGTGCAAAGTATCAGAGGTGTGCCTGGGGTGTCAGATGTGTGCAGGGTGTCAGAGGAGTGCCTGGGAGTGTGCGGTGTGCCTGGGGAGTGTCAGAGGTGTACTTGGGAGTGTCAGAGGTGTGCCTGGGAGTGTCAGATGAGTACCTGGGAGCGTCTGGGAGTACTACTCAGGTGTTAAGTGTACCTGGGGAGTGTCTGCAGGGGTGTGTCTGGGGTGTCAGAGGAGTACCTCAGAGTGTCAGAGAATGTACCTGGGGAGTGTCTGGGGGCTCAGGTGACAAGGGGCCTTGGAGTGTCAGGGGTGTGCACAGGGTGTCAGTGGTGTGGTGCCTAGGGTGTCTGAGGCTGTTTCTGTCAGATGTGGTACAAGTGTCAGGGGTGTGCCTGGGGTGTCGGTGGTGTGCAGAGTGTCTGGTTGTTGCAGGGGTGTCTGTGAGGTGTGCCTGGGGTGTCTGGGGTGTGCATGGGTGTGTCAGAGGGTGTACCTGGCAGTGTCAGCGGTGTGCACAGGTGTCAGAGGTGCCTGGGGAGTGTCAGCGGTGTGCCTGGGGAGTGTCAGAGGTGTGCCTGGGGTGTCAGGAGGGTACCTGGGAATGTCAGAGGGAGTGCCTGGGAGCGTCAGAGGTGTGCCTAGGAGTGTCAGGGTGTGCCTGGGGTGTCTGGGGTGTGTCTGGGGAGTGTGGGGGGTGTGTAGGTGTCAGAGATGGACAGGGAGTGTTGAAGTGCCTGGAGATTGTCAGGAGGTGTGCTTTAAGATTGTCCGAGGGTGTGCAGGTATCAGGAGGTGTGCCTGGGGTGTCAGATGTGTGCCTGGGAGTGTCAGAGGGTGCCTTAGGTGTCCAGCGGGGTGTGCCTGGAGTGTCAGAGGTGTACTGGAGTGTCCTTAAGGTGTGCCTGGGGTGTCAGATGAGCACTGGGAGCGTCAGAGGAGTACCTCGCAGTGTCAAGGCATGCCTGGGAGTGTCTGGGGAGGTGTATCTGGGGAGTGTGTCAGGTGTGCAGAGTGTCAGGAGTGAACCAGGGGAGTGTCAGAGAAGTGCCTGGACTGTCAGAGGTGTGCCTGGGGTATCCAAAGAGATTGTGCCTGGGAGTATCAGAGTGTGCCTAGAGGTGTCAGAGGTGTGCCTGGGGTGTCAGTGTTCTGGGGGTGTCAGGTGTGTACCAAGGGAGTGTCCAGAGGTACCTGGGAGTGTCAGAGGTGTACCTGGGGTATCGGAGGAGTGCCTGGGGAGTATCGGAGGTGCACCAGGGGTGTCAGAGGTGTACACACAGGGAGTGTCAGAGGTGTGCCTGGGGAGTATTAGAGGTGTGCCTGGGGAATGTCAGGGGGTGTGCCTGGAAGTGTCAGGGGTATGCCAGGGGTGTCCAGATGTGTGCCTGCAGTGTCCAGGGTGTGTGCTGTGGTGTGGGGGTGTGCCTGGGTGTCTGAGGTGACACTTAGGTGTCACAGGTGTGCCTGCTGAGGTGTGGAGGTGTGCCTGGCGGTGTGTGTGCCTGGGGTGTGGAGGTGTGCCTGGGGTGTCAGAGGTGTGCCTGGGGTGTCAGAGGTGTGCCTGGGAGTGTCAGGGTGTGCCTGGGGTGTCAGCAGTGTGCCTGGGGAGTGTCAGTGTGCAGGGGTGTCAGCGGTGTGCTGGGAGTGTCAGAGGTGTGCCTGGGGTGTCTGGGGTGTGCCTGGGAGTGTCTGGGCGCACCTGGAAGTGTTTGGGGAATTGTGCATGGAGTGTCAGAGGTGTACCTGCCATTTGTCAGCAGTGTGCCTGGGGAGTGCAGCAGTGTGTGCAAGGGTGGCAGAGGTATGCCTCAGAATTATCAGAGGTGTGCCTGGGTGTCGGGAGGGTGTGCCTGGTGGTGTCAGAGGTGTGCCTGTGGGTGCCAGAGGTGTGCCTGGGGTGTCAGATGTGTGTGGGGTGTCAGGGGTGTTGCCTGGGGAGTGTACAGGGTGTGCATGGGGTATGGGGTGCTGGAGTGTCA
This sequence comes from Homarus americanus, assembly GCF_018991925.1. Classification (NCBI taxonomy): domain Eukaryota; kingdom Metazoa; phylum Arthropoda; class Malacostraca; order Decapoda; family Nephropidae; genus Homarus; species Homarus americanus. The sequence goes on from NW_024750686.1 coordinate 18,592, forward strand.
GAGGTGCAGCACAGGGGTGTCTGAGGTGTGCCTGGGGAGTGGGCGTGTGCCTGGGGTGTCCAGAGGTGTGCCAGGGAATATCAGAGTGTGGCTGGGGAGTGTCAGGTGTAACTGGGAGTGTCGGAGGAGTAACTGGGGGTGTCTGGGGTGTGCACCAGGTGTCAAGGTGCCTGGGATTTGTCAGAGGTGTGCAAGTGTCAGAGGTGCAGCTGGGAGTGTTTGAGGTGTGCACAGGTGTCTGGGGTGTGCAAGTGTCTGGGGTGCCTGGGGTGTGGAGTTGTGCCTGGGGTGTCAGGGGTGCCTGGGGAATGCAGGAGGTGTGCCTGGGAGTCAGTGGTGTGCCTGGGGGTGTCAGGTGTGTGCCAGGGGTGTCAGAGGGTACTTGGGGTGTCAGCAGTGTGCCTGGGGTGTCAGAGGTGTGCCTGGGGTGTCAGAGGTGTGCCTGGGGTATCCAGGTGTGCCTGGGAGTATCAGGTGTGCCTGGGAGTGTCAGAGAGGTGTACACCAGGGATGTCAGAGGTGGCCTGGGGTATCAGAGGTGTGCCTGGGGAATGTCAGGGGTGTGCCTGGAAGTGTCAGGGAGTATACCAGGGAGGTGTCAGATGTGTGCCTGGGGTGTCTGGGGTGTGCCTGCAGGTGTCAGAGGGTGTGCCTGGGGTGTGGGGGGTGTGCCTGCGGTGTCTGGGGTGTGCCTGGGGTGTCTGGGGTGTGCCTGCAGTGTCCAGGGTGGTGCCTGGCAGTGTCAGCGGTGTGCCTGGGGTGTCAGCGGTGTACCTGGGGTGTGTGGTGTCCTGGGAGTGTCAGAGGGTGTGCCTGGGAGTGTCTGGGGTGTGCCTGGGGTGTCTGAGGTGCCTGGAAGTGTCAGGGTGTGCCTGCAAGTGTCAGCGGTGTGCCTGGGGAGTGTCAGGTGTGCACTGGAGTGTCAGCAGTGTGCCAGTGTCAGAGGTGTGCAAGTGTGCAGGGGTGTGCCTGGGTGTCTGGGGTGCTGGAGTGTCTGGTGTGCATGGGTGTCAAGGTGTGCCTGCAGTGTCAGCAGTGTGCCTGGGAGTTTCAGCGGTGTGCCTGGGGAGTGGAAGAGGTGATGCCTGGGGTATCAGGGTGTGCCTGGGGAGTGTCAGCAGTGTGTCTGGTAGTGTCAGAGGTGTGCCTGGAGTGCCAGAGGGTGTGCCTGGGGAGTGTCAAGGTGTGCCTGGGAGTGTCAGAGTGTGCCTGGGAGTGTCAGAGGGTGTGCCTGGGGTGTCAGAGGTGTACCTGGGAGTGTCAGAGGTGCATCTGGTGTCTGAGGTGTACCTGGGGTGATGGACGTGCAAGTGTCAGAGGTGTACGGGAATGTCAGAGTGTAACTGGAGTGTCGGAGGTGTAACTGGGAGTGTCGGAGGAGTAACTGGGAGTGTCTGAGGGTGTACCTGGGAGTGTCAGAGGTGTGCCTGGGATTGTCGGAGGTGTGCCTGGGGTGTCAGAGATGTAACTGGGGAGTGTCTGAGGGTGTGCAGGGTGTCTGGGGTGTGCCTGGGGTGTCTGAGATGTGCCTGGGGTGTCAGGTTGTGCCTGGGGAGTGTCAGGGTGGCACCTGGGGTGCCAGAGGTGTGCCTGGGAGAGTCAGTGGTGTGCCTAGTGTCAGGTACCAGGGTGTCAGAGGTGCCTGGGGTGTCAGCAGTGGCACAAGTGTCAGAGGTGTGCCGTGTGGGGTGTATAGGTGTCAGAGGTGCGTGGGAGGTGCCTCAGGTATCAGAGGTGTGCCTGGGGTGTCTGAGGTGTATCTGGGAGTGTCAGAGGTGTACCTGGGAGTGCCAGAGGTGTACCTGGGAGTGTCAGTGGTACCTGGGAGTGTTAGGTGTGCAGGGAGTGTCAGGGGTACCTGGGAGTGTCAGCTGGTGTGCCTGGGAGTGTCAGAGGTGTGCCTGGAGTGTCAGAGGTGTGCCTGGGGCGTCAAGGTACCTCAGAGTGTCAGAGGTGGCCTGGGGAGTGTCAGAGGGTGTGCAAGTGTCAGAGTGTGCCTGGGTGTCAGAGGTGTGCAGGGTGTCAGGGTGCAGCTGGGGAGTGTCTGGTGTGCCTGGGGTGATGGACGTGTGCCTGGGAGTGTCAGCGGTGTGCCTGGGTGTCAGAGGTATCTGGGAGTGTCAGCGGTGTGCCTGGGAGTGTCAGAGGTGTGCCTGGGGAGTGTCAGAGGTGAACCAGGGGTGTCAGAGGTGTACCTGGGAGTGTCAGGGGTGTGCCTGGGAGTGTCAAGGTGTGCCGGAGTGTCAGATGTGTGCACCTGGGAGTGTCAGAGGTTCCTGGGAGTGTCAGGGTGTGTGCCTGGGGAGTGTCAGAGGTGTGCCTGGGTGTCAGAGGTGCCTGGGAGTGTCAGATGTTACCTGGGAGCGTCTGGGGAGTGCCTCAGGTGTTGGGGTGTACCTGGGGAGTGTCTGAGGTGTATCTGGGGAGTGTCAGAGGAGTACCTCCAGAGTGTCAGAGAGTATTACCTGGGGTGCATCTGAGGTGGCTGTCTGGAGTGTCAGAGGTGTGCACTTTGAGTGTCAGGGAATTGTGCCTGGGAGTGTCAGTGGTGTGCCTAGGAGTGTCTGAGGTGTTTCTGGGAGTGTCAGATGTGTGCCTGGGAGTGTCAGGGGTGTGCCTGGGAGTGTCAGTGGTGTGCCTGGGAGTGTCTGGGGTGTGCCTGGGAGTGTCTGAGGTGTGCCTGGGGTGTCTGGGGTGTGCATGGGTGTCAGGGGTGTTGCCTGGCAGTGTCAGCGGTGTGCCTGGGAGTGTCAGAGGAGTGCAAGTGTCGGCGGTGTGCCTGGGGAGTGTCAGAGGTGTGCCTGGGGTGTCAGAGGTGTGCCTGGGAGTGTCGGGAGGGTGCCTGGGAGTCAGGTGCCTAGGAGTGTCAGGTGTGCCTGGGGTGTCTGGGGTGTATCTGGGGAATGTGAGAGGTGTGCCTGGGGTGTCAGGGTGAACCCAAGAGTGTTAGAAGTGCCTGGAGTGTCAGAGGTGTGCCTTGGGTATCAGGGTGTACCTGGGAGTATCGGAGGTGTACCTGGGAGTGTCCAGATGTGTGCAAATTGTCAGAGAGTGCCTGGGGAGTGTCAGCAGTGTGCCTGGAGTGTCAGAGGTGTACACAAGTGTCAGAGGTGTACTGGGAGTGTCAGATGAGTGGGAGCGTCAGAGTGCCTCGCAGTGTCAAGGTGTACCTGGGAGTGTCCTGAGATGTATCTGGGGAGTGTCAGAGGTGTGCCTGGAATTGTCAGGGGTGAACCAGGGAGTGTCAGAGAGTGCCTGGGACTGTCAGAGGTGTGCCTGGGAGTATCCAGGGTGTGCCTGGGGTATCGGAGGTGTGCCTGGGGTGTCAGAGGTGTGCCTGGGAGTGTGGGGGTGTTCCTGGGAGTGTCAGGTGTGAGCAGGGGAGTGTCAGAGAATTGCAAGTGTCAGAGGTGTGCACAGGGGTTTCAGGAGAATTGCCTGGGAGTATCAGGGAGGTGTACCAGGGAGTGTCAGAGTGTGCCTGGGGAGTGTGGGGGTGTGCCTGGGGAGTATTGGGGTGTGCACCTGGGGAATGTCAGGGGTGTGCCTGGAAGTGTCAGGGGTATGCCAGGGGTGTCAGATGTGTGCCTCAGAGTGTCCAGGTGTGCCTGGCAGTGTGGGGTGTGCCTGGGGTGTCTCAAGGGGTGCCTGGGGTGTCTGAGGGTGTGCCTGCGAGGTGTCAGGGGTGTGCCCTGGCAGTGTCAGCAGTGTGCCTGGGGAGTGTCAGGGGTGTGCCTGGGAGTGTCAGAGGTGTGCCTGGGGTGTCAGAGGTGTGCCTGGGGTGTCCAGGTGTGCCTGGGAGGTGTCAGCTGGTGTGCCTGGGGAGTGTCAGCGGTGCCTGGGTGTCAGCGGTGTGCCTGGGGAGGGTCAGGGTGTGCCTGGGGAGTGTCTGGTGTGCCTGGGGTGTCTGGGGCGCACCTGGGTGTTTGGGGTGTACATGGGTGTCAGAGGGTGTGCCTGCCATTGTCAGCGGTGTGCCTGGGAGTGTCCAGCAGTGTGCCTGGGGAGTGTGGTATGCCTGGGGTATCAGAGGTGTGCCTGGGGAGTGTCGGCTGGTGTGCCTGGTAGTGTGGGGTGTGCCTGGAGTGCCCAGAGGTGTGCCTCAGGTGTCAGATGTGCAAGTGTCAGAGGTGTGCCTGGGGTGTCTGGGGTGTGCATGGGGTGTCAGGAGGTGTGCCTGGGGTGTCAGGAGGTGCAGCTGGGGTGTCTGAGGGTGTGCCTGGGTGATGGACGTGTGCCTGGGGTGTCAGGGGTGTGCCAGGGAATATCAGGGGGTGTAACTGGGAGTGTCGGAGGTGTGGCTGGGAGTGTCGGAGGTAACTGGGAGTGTCTGAGGTGTGCAAGTGTCAAAGGTGTGCAAGTTGTCAGAGGTGTACTTGGGGCTCAGAGTGCAACTGGGGAGTGTTTAAGGTGTGAGCAAGTGTCTGGGGTGTGCAAGAGTGTGCAGGGGTGTGCCTTAGGTGTCAGGTTGTGCCTTAGGTGTCAGGGGTGGTAGCAAGGGATGCCAGGTGTGCCTGGGAGGAGGAGTCAGTGTGGTGTGCCTGGGGTGTCGGGTGTGTGCCAGGGGGTGTCAGAGGGTGCCTGGGAGTGTCAGCAGTGTGCCTGGGAGTGTCAGAGGTGTGCCTGGGGTGTCAGAGTGTGCCTGGGGTATCAGTGTACCTGGAATTATCAGAGTGTGCACCAGAGTGTCAGAGGTGTACTTACTGGGGAGTGTCAGAGGTGTACCTGGGAGTATCAGAGGTGTGCCTGGGAATGTCAGAGTGTGCCCACTGGAAGTTTCAGGGTATACCAGGTGTCCAGATGTGTGCCTGGGGTGTCTGGGGTGTGCCTGAGTGTCAGGGGTGTGCCTGGGGTGTGGGGTGTGCCTGGGGTGTGTCTGGGGTGTGCCTGGGGTGTCTGGGGTGTGCCTGCAGTGTCAGGGTGTGCCTGGCAGGTGTCAGCGGTGTGCCTGGGGTGTGCGGTGTGCCTGGGGTGTCAGAGGTGTGCCTGCAGTGGGGTGTGCCTGGGGTGTCAGAGATGTGCCTGGAGGTGTCAGGGTGTGCCTGGGTGTCAGAGGTGCCTGGGGTGTCAGCGGTGTGCCTGGGAGTGTCAGAGGTGTGCCTGGGGTGTCAGAGGTGTGCTGGGGAGTGTCAGAGGGAGTGCCTGGGAGTGTCAAGGAGTACCTCAGAGTGTCAGAGGGTGTGCCTGGGAGTGTCTGAGGTGTATCTGGGAGTGTCAAGGTGTGCTGGGAGTGTCAAGGGTGTGCCTGGGGTGTCAGTGGTGTGCCTGGGAGTGTCTGAGGTGTGCCTGGGGTGTCAGAGGTGTGCCTGGGGTGTCAGGGGGTTGCCTGGGGTGTCGGGTGTGCCTGGGGAGTGTCAGAGGTGTGCCTGGGGTGTCAGAGGTGCAGCTGGGGTGTCTGGGGTGTGCCTGGGGTGATGGACGTGTGCCTGGGGTGTCGGTGTGCCAGGGGAATGTCAGGGGTGTGGCTGGGGAGTGTCAGGGAGTGCCTGGGAGCATCAGAGGAGTGCCTCAGAGTGTCAGGTGGCACCTGGGAGTGTCTGAGGTGTGTGACGGAGTGTCAGGGTGTGCCTTGGAGTGTCAAGTGTACCTGGAGTGTCAGTGGTGTACCTAGGATGTCTGAGGTGTTTCTGGGGAGTGTCAGATGTGTACCAAGTGTCAGGGGGTGTGCCTGGGGTGTCAGTGGTGTGCCTGGGAGTGTCTGGGGTGTGCCTGGGGTGTCTGAGGTGTGCATGGGTGTCAGAGGTGTGCCTGGCAGTGTCGGCGGTGTGCCTGGGAGTGTCAGAGGGAGTGCCTGGAGTGTCAGCGGTGTGCCTGGGGTGTGTCAGAGGTGTGCCTGGGTGTCAGAGGTGTGCCTGGGGAGTGTCAGATGGTGCCTGGGAGCGTCAGAGGTACCTAGGAGTGTCAGAGTGTGCCTGGGGAGTGTCTGGGGTGTATCTGGGGTGTGAGAGTGTGCAAGTGTCAGAGGTGAACCAGGAGGTGTTGGGGGTACATGGGTGTCAGAGTGTGCAGGGGTGTCAGGGTGTGCCCTGAGATCAGGTGTGCACTAGTGTCAGATGTGTGCACCAGGTGTCAGGTGTCGGCGATTGTGCCTGGAGTGTCAGGAGGTGTGCCTGGGATGTCAGGGGTGTGCCTGGGGAGTGTCAGATGAGGTGCCTGGGAGCGTCAAGGGTGCCTCACGGTGTCAAGGAGGTGTGCCTGGGGTGTCTAGAGGGTGTATCTGGGAGTGTCAGAGGTGTGCCTGGGTGTCAGGGAGGTGAACAGGGGAGTGTCAGAGAAGTACCTGGGACTGTCAGAGGTGTGCCTGGGAATTATCAGGAGGTGTGCCTGGGAGTATCAGGAGGTGTACCTAGGGTGTCAGAGGTGTGCCTGGAGTGTCAGGGGTGTTCTGGAGTGTCAGGTGTGTGTCAGGGGTGTCAGAGGTGCCTGGGGTGTCAGAGGTGTACCTGGGGTATCAGGAGGAGTACCTGGGAGTATCAGGTGTGCCTGGGTGTCAGAGGTGTGCCTGGGAGTGTCAGAGGGTGTGCCTGGGAGTATCAGGGGTGTGCCTGGGAATGTCAGGGGTGTGCCTGGAAGTGTCAGGGGGTATGCCAGGGGTGTCAGATGTGTGCCTGGGGAGTGTCTGGGGGTGTGCCTGCAGAGTGTCAGGTGCCTGGCAGTGTGGGGGTGTGCCGGGGTGTCTGGTGTGCTCGGGGTGTCTGAGGTGTGCCTGCAGTGTCAGAGGTGTGCCTGGCAGTGTCAGCGGTGGCGCAAGTTGTCAGAGGCGGTGTGGGTGCCTGGGGTGTCAGAGGTGTGCCTGGGGTGTCAGAGATGTGCCGGGTGTCAGTGGTGTGCCTGGGGAGTGTCAGGAGTGTGCCTGGGAGTGTCAGCAGTGTGACTGAGTGTCAGAGGTGTACCTGGGAGTGTCTGGGGTGTGCCTGGGTGTCTGAGGCGCACCTGGAGTGTTTGGGGTGTACATGGAGTGTCAGAGGTGTGCCTGCAGTGTCGGCGGTGTGCCTGGGGAGTGTCAGCGGTGTGCTTGGTAGTGTCAGAGGGTGTGCCTGGAGTGCCAGAGGTGTGCCTGGGGAGTGTCAGATGTGTGCCTGGGGTGTCAGAGGTGCCTGGGAGTGTCTGGGGTGTGCATGGGGTGTCAGAGGTGTGCCTGGGGTGTCAGAGGTGCAGCTGGGGTGTCTGAGGTGTGCCTGGGGTGATGGACGTGTGCCTGGGGAGTGTCAGAGGTGTACAGGGAATATCAGGGGTGTAATGGGGAGTGTCGGAGGTGTAACTGGGAGTGTCGGAGGAGTAACTGGGAGTGTCTGAGGTGTGCCTGGGAGTGTCAGAGGTGTACTGGGATTGTCAAGGTGTGCCTGGGAGTGTCAGAGGTGCAACTGGGGAGTGTTTGAGGTGTGCCTGGGGGTGTCTGAGGTGTGCCTGGGGTGTCTGAGGTGTGCCTGGGAGTGTCAGAGTTGTGCCTGGGAGTGTCAGAGGTGTGCCTGGGGTGCAGGGGTGTGCCTGGAGAGTCAGTGGTGGCGCAGAGTGTCAGGTGTGTGCCAGGGGTGTCAGAGGGAGTGCCTGGGGTGTCAGCAGTGTGCCTGGGTGTGTCAGAGGTGTGCAAGTTGTCAGAGGTGTGCCTGGGAGTATCAGAGGTGTACCTGGGAGTATCGGGAGGTGTGCCTGGGAGTGTCAGAGGTGTGCCTGGGGAGTGTCAGAGGTGTGCCTGGGAGTATCAGAGGTGTACCTGGGAATGTCAGGGGTGTGCCTGGAAGTGTCAGGGGTATGCCAGGGAGTGTCAGATGTGTGCCTGGGGGTGTCTGGGGTGTGCCTGCAGTGTCAGAGGTGTGCCTGGGGAGTGTGGGGTGTGGGGTGTCTGGGGTGTGCCTGGGAGTGTCTGAGGTGTGCCTGCGAGTGTCAGAGGTGTGCCTGGGGTGTCAGCGGTGTGCCTGAGTGTCAGCGGTGTGCCTGGGGTGTCAGCGGTGTGCCTGGGAGTGTCAGAGGTGTGCCTGGGGTGTCTGGGGTGTGCCTGGGGTGTCTGGGGTGCACCTGGAGGTGTCAGAGGTGTGCCTGGGGTGTCAGCGGTGTGCCTGGGAGTGTCAGCGGTGTGCCTGGGGTGTCAGCGGTGTGCCTGGGGAGTGTCAGAGGTGTGCCTGGGGTGTCTGGGGTGTGCCTGGGGTGTCTGGGGTGCTCCTGGAGTGTCTGGGTGTGCATGGGGTGTCAGGGGTGTGCCTGCCAGTGTCAGCGGTGTGCCTCAGTGTCAGCGGTGTGCCGAGAGTGGAAGAGGTATGCCTGGGGTGTCAGAGGTGTGCCTGGAGTGTCAGGTGTATCTGGTAGTGTCAGGGGTGTGCCTGAGGTGCCAGGAGGTTGCCTAGGGTGTCAAGGTGTGCCTGGGGAGTGTCAGGAGGTGTGCCTGGGGTGTCAGAGGTGTACCTGGTGTCAGAGGTGTGCCTGGGGTGTCAGAGGTGCAGCTGGGAGTGTCTGAGGTGTACCAGGGAATGTCAGGTGTAGCTGGGAGTGTCAGGTGTAACTGGGGAGTGTCGGAGGTGTGACTGGGAGTGTCTGAGGTGTGCCTGGGAGTGTCAGAGGTGTGCCTGGGATTGTGGAGGTGTGCCTGGGAGTTTCAGGATGTGACTCGGAGTGTCTGAGGTGTGCCTGGGGTGTCTAGGGTGTGCCTGGGGTGTCTGAGATGTGCCAGTGTCAGGTTGTGCAAGTGTGGGAGGGTACCTGGGATGCCAGAGGTGTGCCTGGGAGAGTCAGTGGTGTGCCAGTGTCAGGTGTGTGCCAGGGTGTCAGAGAGTGCCTGGGGAGTGTCAGCAGTGTGCCTGGGGGTGTCAGAGGTGTGCCTGGGGTGTCAGAGGTGTGCCTGGGGTGTCAGAGGAGTACCTGGAGCATCAGGAGTACCTCAGAGTATCAGAGGTGTGCCTGGGGTGTCTGGTGTATCTGGGAGTAGTCAGAGGTGTGCCTGGGAGTGCCAGAGGTGTGCCTGGGGAGTGTCAGTGGTGTGCCTGGGAGTGTTAGGTGTGTGCCAGGGGTATCAGGGCACAGGGTGTCAGCGGTGTGCCTGAGTGTCAGAGGTGTACCTGGTGGTGTGAGGTGTGCACCAAGTGTCAGAGGTACATGGGAGCGTCAGGGAGTGCCTCAGGTGTCAGGAGGTGTGCCCAAGTGTCAGAGGTGTGCCTGGGGAGTGTCAGAGGTGTGCCTGGGGAGTGTCAGAGGTGTGCCTGGGGAGTGTCAGAGGTGTGCCTGGGAGTGTCAGAGGGTGTGCCTGGGAGTGTCAGAGGTGTGCCTGGGGTGTCAGAGGTGTACCTGGGGTGTCAGAGGTTGCAACTGGGGTGTCTGGTGTGCCAGGGTGATGGACGTGTGCCTGGGGTGTCAGCGGTGTGCCAGTGTCAGAGGTGCCTGGGAGTGTCCGGTGTGCCTGGTGTCGAGGTGTCAGGGGTGTGCCTGGGGTGTCAGAGGTGCCTGGAGCGTCAGAGGAGTACCTCGGAGTGTCAGGAGGTGTAACTGGGGGTGTCTTAGGTGTGCCTGGGAGTGTCAGGGGTGTGCCTGGGAGTGTCAGTGGTGTGCCTTTGGAGTGTCTGGTGTGCCTGGGGAGTGTCTGAGGTGTGCCTGGGGGTGTCTGGGGGTGTGCATGGAGTGTCAGAGGTGTGCCTGGCAGTGTCAGCGGTGTGCCTGGGGTGTCAGAGGAGTGCCTGGAAGTGTCAGCGGTGTGCCTGGGGTGTCAGAGGTGTGCCTGAGGTGTCAGAGGTGTGCACGGAGTGTCAGAGGTACCTGACGTCAGAGGCCTCCAGGTGTCAGAGTGTGCCTGGGAGTGTCTGGGGTGTATCTGGGAGTGTCAGAGGTGTACCTGGGGTGTCAGAGTGAACCAGGGTGTTAGAGATGCCTGGGAGTGTCAGAGGTGTGCCTGGGAGTATCCAGGTGTGCCTGGGAGTATCGGAGAGTGTGCCTGGGAGTGTCAGATGTGTGCCTGGGGGTGTCAGAGGGTGCCTGTGAGTGTCGGCGGTGTGCCTGGGAGTGTCAGAGGTGTGCCTGGGAGTGTTTGGGGTGTGCCTGGGGTGTCAGATGGTGCCTGGGGCGTCTGAGGTGCCTCAGGTGTCAGAGGTGTGCCTGGGAAGTGTCTGAGGTGTCTGGGAGTGTCAGTGTACCTGGGAGTGTGAGGTGTTCCTGGGAGTGTCAGGTGTGCCTGGGTGTCAGATGAGTGCCTGGGGCGTCTGAGGAGTGCCTCAGTGTCAGGGGTGTGCCTGGGGTGTCTGAGGTGTGTCTGGGGTGTCAGGGGTGTGCCTGGGGTGTGAGGTGTGCCTGGGGTGTCTGGGTGTGCAAATGTCAGGGGTATGCCAGGGGGTGTCAGAGGTGTGCCTGGCAGTGTGAGGGGTGTGCCTGGGGGTGTCTGGGGTGTGCTGGGGTGTCTGGAGGGTGTGCCTGCAGTGTCAGGGTGTGCCTGCAGTGTCAGCAGGTGGCCACTAGGAGTGTCAGAGGTGTGCCTGGGGGTGTCAGACGTATGCATAGGTATCAGAGGTGTGCATGGGGTGTCAGTGTGCCTGGGGTGTCAGAGGTGTGCCTGGGTGTGAGGAGGTGTGCCTGGGGTTGTCTGGGGTGTGCCTGGGGTGTCTGAGGTGCACCTGGGAGTGTCTGGTGTGCATGGGTGTCAAGGTGTGCCTGCCAGTGTCAGCGTGCCTGGGAGTGTCAGAGGTGTGCCTGGGTGTGAAGTATGCCGGGAGTATCAGAGGTGTGCCTGGGGAGTGTCAGCGGTGTGCCTGGTAGTGTCAGAGTATGCCGGTGCCAGAGGTGTGCAGTGTCAGAGGTGTGCCTGGGGAGTTCAGAGGTGTGAACCTGGGGTGTCAGAGGTGGCACCTGGGGTGTCAGAGGTGCAACTGGGGAGTGTCTGAGGTGTGCCTGGGGTGATGGACGTGTGCCTGGAGTGTCAGAGGTTTGCCAGGGAATGTCAGAGGTGTAACTGGGGAGTGTCGGAGGTGTAACTGGGAGTGTCGGAGGAGTAACTGGGGAGTGTCTGAGGTGTACCTGGGAGTGTCAGAGGTGTACCTGGGATTGTCAGAGGTGTGCACTGCCTGGGGTGTCAGAGGTGTGCCTGGGACTGTCTGGGTGTTCCTGGGAGTGTCTGAGGTGTACCTGGGAGTGTCAGGTTGTGCCTGGGAGTGTCAGAGGTGTGCCTGGGAATGCCAGAGGGTGTGCATGGGAGAGTGGTGTGCCTGGGGTGTCAGGTGTGTGCAAGGAGTGTCAGAGGGAGTGCACAGGTGTCAGCAGTGTGCCTGGGGTGTCAGAGGTGTACCTAGGGCGTCAGAGGTGTATAGGATTATCAGAGGTGTACATGGGAGTGTCAGGAGGTGTACCTGGGAGTGTCAGAGGTGTGCCTGGGAGTGTCAGAGGTGTGCCTGGCAGTGTCAGGGGGTGCCTGGGAGTGTCAGAGGTGCCTGGGAGTGTCAGGGTGCCTGGGAGTGTCAGAGGTGTGTGCCTGGGAGTGTCAGGGGTGTGCCTGGGGAGTGTCAGAGGTGTTCCTGGAGCGTCAGAGGTGTGCCTCAGTGTCAGAGGGTACCTGGGGTGTCAGGGTGTATCTGGGGTGTCAGAGGTGTGCCTGGGAGTGTCAGAGGTGAACCAGGGGGTGTCAGAAGTGCCTGGGAGTGTCAGAGGTGTGCCTGGGGAGTATCCGGGGTGTGCCTGGGGAGTATCGTGGTGTGCCTGGGGTGTCTGGTGCACCTGGAGTGTCTGAGGTGTGCATGGGTGTCAAGGTGTGCCTGCCAGTGTCAGGGGGGTGTGCCTGGGGTGTCAGAGGTGTGCCTGGGGTGGCAGAGGTATGCCTGGGGAGTATCAGGGTGTGCCTGGGAGTGTCAGCGGTGTGCCTGGTGGTGTCAGAGGTATGCCTGGGTGTGAGGAGGTGTGCCTGGGGTGTCAGAGGTGTGCCTGGGAGTGTCAGAGGTGAACCTAGGGGTGTCAGAGGTGTGCCTGGGGAGTGTCAGAGGTGCAGCTGGGGTGTCTGGTGTACCTGGGGTGATGGACGTGTGCCAGTGTCAGAGGTTTGCAGGGAATGTCAGGGTGGCTTCTGGGAGTGTCGGAGGTGTGGCTGGGAGTGTCGGAGGAGTAACTGGGAGTGTCTGAGGTGTGCCTGGGAGTGTCAGAGGTGTGCCTGGGATTGTCAGAGGTGTGCCTGGGAGTGTCAGAGGTGTACCTGGGACTGTCTGGGGTGTTCTAGGGAGTGTCTGAGGTGTGCCTGGGGTGTCAAGTTGTACCTGGGAGTGTCAGAGGTGTACCTGGGGAATGCCAGAGGTGTGCCTGGGAAGTCAGTGGTGGCAAATTGTCAGGTGTGTACCAGGGTGTCAGAGAACGGGAGTGTCAGCAGTGTGCCTGTGTCAGAGGTGTGCCTGGGAGCGTCAGAGGTGTACCTGGGAGTATCGGAGGTGTACATGGGAGTATCGGGGTGTGCCTGGGGAGTGTCAGGGTGTTACCTAGTGTCAGCGGTGTGCCTGGCAGTGTCAGCAGGGGTACCTGGGAGTTGTCAGTACCTGGGAGTGTCAGCGGTGTGCCTGGGAGTGTCAGAGGTGTACCTGGGGTGTCAGAGTGGCCTGCCTGGGGTGTCAGAGGGTTCCTGGGAGCGTCAGGGTACCTCAGGTGTCAGGGTGTGTACCTGGGGTGTCTGAGGTGTATCTGGGAGTGTGCAGAGGTGTGCCTGGGAGTGTCAGGGTGAAGCAGGGGTGTCAGAGAAGTACCTGGAGTGTCAGAGGTGTACCTGGGGAGTATCCAGGGTGTACCTGGGGAGTATCAGTGGTGTACCTGGGAGTGTCAGAGGTGTACCTGGGGATTATCAGTGTGCCTGGGAGTATCGGAGGTGTGCCTGGGAGTGTCAGATGTGTGCCTGGGAGTGTCAGAGGTGCCGGAGTGACGGCGGTGTGCCTGGGAGTGTCAGGGTGTGCCTGGGAGTGTCAGGGTGTGCACAGTGTCAGAGGTACACGGGGCGTCAGAGGGTGCCTCGGTGTCAGAGTGTACTTGCAGAATTGTCTGAGGTGTATCTGTGAGTGTCAGAGGTGTGCCTGGTAGTGTCAGAGGTGAACCAGGAGTGTCAGAGGTACTGGGGTGTCAGAGGTGTACCTGGGGAGTGTCTGGGGTGTATCTGGGGTGTCAGGAGGTGTACCTGGGGAGTGTCAGAGGTGAACCAGGAGTGTCAGGGGTGTCCTGTGGGAGTATGGGGTGGCACAGGGATTGTCGGAGGTGTGCCTGGGGTGTCAGATGTGTGCCTGGGAGTGTCAGAGGGTACCTGGGAGTGTCAGCGGTGTGTGCTGGGAGTGTCAGGGTGTGCCTTGGGTGTGAGGGGTGTGCAAGTGTGTGGGGTGTGTGTGGGGTGTCCAGAGGTGTGCCTGGGGTGTCAGGTGAACCAGGGGTGTCAGAGAAGAACCTGGGGGTGTCAGAGGTGTGCCTGGGGTGTCGAGGGTGTGCCTGCTGGGGATTATCGGAGGTGTGCTAGGAGTGTCAGGGGTGTGCCTGGGGGTGTCGGGGTGTGCCTTGGGTGTCAGCAGTGTGCCTGAGTGTGTGTGTGCCTGCAGTGTGGGGTGTGCTGGGGTGTCAGGGATGTGCCTGGGAGTAGCAATGCATGTGGCTTCTA
>NW_024750687.1:7500-48079 GCF_018991925.1 Homarus americanus
TACGACACCACGTAGTGAATGAGTTGCTACAGCATCATGTGAAGTTCCTCATAACACCATCTGTGAGGGAATTACTACACCACGTGATGCCCCTCATAACACCATCTATGAGGGAATTACTACACCACATGATGCCCCTCGTAACACCATCTGTGAGGGAATTACTACACCACATGATGCCCCTCATAACACCATCTGTGAGGGAATTACTACACCACATCAGGCCCCTCATACACCATCTGTGAGGGAATTACTACATCATCAAGCCCTCCATACACCATCTGTAAGGGAACTACTACATCATCAGGCCCCTCGTAACACCACCTGTGAGGGAACTAGTACTCCACGCGATGCCCCTCATAACGCCATCTGTGAGGGAGTTACTACACTACGTGTCTGCTGTTCAACACCTCCGCTCACATGATCTACGTGTGTAAACATTAATAAGAACATAACATAAGAACATAAGAATGGAGGAAACTGCAGTGGGCCTATTGGCCCATACTGGGCAGTCCCGTTTACACCCAACCCCTATTGCTCATATGAGCATCCAACCTATGTTTGAAGCAATTCAGCGTATTCGAGTTAATGATGATATTTGGTAACTTGTTCCATTCATCCACTACTCTGTTTCCAAACCAGTGTTTACCTATTTCACGCCTAAATCTAAATTTGTCTAATTTAAAACCTTTGTTACGAGTTCTCTCCTGGTTGGATAGTTTGAGTACCTTTGTAATGTCCCCTTTGTTTAGCCCTGCCTTCCACTTATACACCTATCAGGTCGCCCCCCGCTCTACGTCTCTCAAGGGAGTGCAAATTAAGATGCTTTAACCTGTCTCTATACTCAAGGTTCCTAATGCCCGGGATTAGTCTTGTCATTCTCCTCTGAATTCTTTCCAAGGATTCTATGTCCATTCTGTAATACGGTGACCAGAACTGAACTGCGTAATCCAGGTGTGGTCTCACAAGAGCAAGATACAGTTTTAGGATGACCTCGCTAGTCTTGTAACTAACCCTCCTTTGTATGAACCCAAGTACTTTATTAGCCTTGTTACGAGCAAAAACACATTGTTTACTTGGCTTAAGGTTCCTACTTATCATTACTCCTAAATCTCTCTCGCAGTCGGATTTCTCTATGGCATCGTTGTTCATCTGGTATCTTGTTTCCCTGTTTACATCTCCTTTACTGAGTACTTTACATTTGTCGACGTTGAATTTCATCTGCCATTTTTCAGACCATTCGAAAAATTTGTTTAGATCTTCCTGTAGTTTTGCCGAGTCCTCGTCAGATTTGATAACACGTCCTTCAGATTTGATAACACGTCCTATATGTTCTCTGTATATGTTCCTTCACCTTTCTCTAATGAAGGCTTTTGTTAAACCACCAATGTATGTCCAATGTATATTTTCAGCCTTCGGGCTGCAAACTTTTTCGATAAACCGTTTATTATTATTACTATTATTATTTTATTACACTGTCACATAGACACACACACTGTCAGACATACACACACACAGCCACACACACACACACACACACACACACTGCCACACACACAAACACACACACACACACTGCCACACACACACACACACACACACACACACACACACACACACACACCACACACACACACACACACACACACACACACACACACACACACACACACACACTGACACACACACACACACACACCACACACACACACACACACACACACACACACACACACACACACACACACACTGCCACAAACACACACACACACACACACTACCAAACACACACACCCACACACTGCCACACACACACACACACACACACACACACACCATCTCACTAATGTTGACGCAGCTGAGCAATCAAATAACCATTTCGCTACTATATGCCAGACGATCCCCGGCTCGACACAACCACTCTCCCTGGTTGTCAAGGGCAGTTGGTGTCAACGGCCGTCTTGACGGATATTGCAAGTCAATATCAGTCCCATTCATTGACAACTGGGACAACTTCTACGGCAGAAGGACCTTTATGCTAGGGATGGGGTACACCTGTCTTGGGAGGGGGTGGCAACCCTGGCTGGGTCTCTAGAGGGGGCAGATCAAAAGATATCGAAGTCTTTTAACTGCTAGGGGAGCATAAGAGCAAGGGGGTGGAGGAGACTGCAGTGGTAGCGGGTGTACCAAGTGAAAGATTACAGGGAAATAGTGTTAGGAATGATGACAAAACTAAATTAGACGGGGAATTTAAACCTAAACGCGGTAAAGGGAGGACTCAGAACACGACTAACTTGAATGTCTACTACGCGAACAGTAGAAGTATGAGAAACAAAATGGATGATATTAGGGCCTTGGTATGTACCGAAAAAATCGATATAATAGCATTCACTGAAACGTGGATCAACCTAGACTCACGTGAGTTACCTGTCGAATACCAAATTGCGGATTACAAATTGTTCCATACTGATAGGCCGTCCAGGAAAGGAGGCGGAGTAGCCATCTATGTCAGGGATAATCTGAAGTGCGAAATAAATAAGGGAATAAAAACTGAGCGGAATACAGAAACAATTTGGATAGAATTAATCGACGGTAGGGAAAAATTAATCATAGGAGTAATATATAGACCTCCC
Source organism: Homarus americanus (assembly GCF_018991925.1). NCBI lineage: Eukaryota > Metazoa > Arthropoda > Malacostraca > Decapoda > Nephropidae > Homarus > Homarus americanus. The sequence goes on from NW_024750687.1 coordinate 10,134, forward strand.
AATCTTGATAGAGTCAATGAGCGACTTATCTGGGATAAAATGCGCAGGGCTTCCATACACAATTAAGTCTGTATAGTAGGCGATTTTAACCTTGGTCAAATAGATTGGACTGACCTTACGGGTCACTAAGTATCAGAGGATTTCCTCGAAACGATCCAGAACTGTTTCCTAAGTCAACACATAACCGAACCCACCCGGGGTAATAATATACTCGATTTAGTTCTGTCGAACAGAGAAAACCTCATTAGCAATGTCGAGGTAGGGAACGAACTTGCAAACAGCGATCACAAAGAAATTAGATTCCAGTTAGATTTTCAGGTCAGACGTAAAGGGAATTCCATTAAAGTCCCAGATTTCAGAAGGGCAAACTTTGATAGTTTAAAGAGGCAGCTGAGAGAGGGGGTATCACGCTTGGATGTGAACCAAGATGACATCGACCTGAAAACGAGATCTGAGATTGCCGAGTTCCAGACAATTTAAATAATGAGTTACTTAATGCACAAAGGCAGAACATACCATACAAATAACTCAGATCAGACAACAATGACCCTAAATGGATAAATAATTATTTAAAGAACATTATTGGCGAAAGGAAGGCTATTGGTAGAAGGATAAATCGTGGCGAATTTTACCTCCGGGAGTATTATAAGGTATTGGCCGGTAGGGTTTAGACCGAGATAAGAAAAGCCAAGAGGAACTATGAACTGAAGGTAGCAGGGGAGGCGAAAACAAACCCCAAAGGATTCTACCAAATGTATCAAACTAAAACACGAGATAAGATTGGACCAATACGTTAAGATACCGGCGAGCTAACTGATAACGACAGAGAAATGAGCAATAATCTGAATATTTTTCAACAGTTTTCACCACCGAAAATTTAAACATGATACCCGAGGCACCGACTCTATTCAGAGATAGTGAAAAAAAAAACAAATTAAGCGAGATAGTAGTGACTAGTAACGATGTTAATAAGCAAATAGACAAACTGAAGCCTAATAAGTCACCTGGTCCCGATGAGATATTTGCCAGAGTATTAAAGGAATGTAAGGATAAGCTTAGTATGCCCTTAGCAAAGTTGTTTAACATGTCATTAAAATCAGGTGTCGTGCCAGAATCCTGGAGGATAGCGAATGTAATACCAATTTTCAAGAAGGGGGATAGATCACTCTCCTCTAACTACCGCCCAATCAGTCTAACATCAATAGTAGGTAAATTATTAGAATCAATTATTTCAAACTCTATTCGAAACCACCTGGAGAAGCACAAGTTGATCAATGATTCCCAACATGGCTTCACAAGCGGGCGTTCATGTCTAACTAATCTATTAACATTCTTTTCATCAGTTTTCGAATCGGTGGACGAGGTGCACAATTATGATGTGGTATATCTCGACTTTAGCAAAGCCTTCGACAGAGTCCCCCACGAAAGACTAATTAGAAAGGTAGAAGCGCATGGCATCAAAGGTAATATCCTCAAATGGATTAGGGTGTGGTTATGGGACAGGAAACAGCGAGTGAGCATAAACGGCACTAAATCGCATTAGAGCAACGTCACTAGTGGAGTTCCCCAATGTTCAGTACTTGGACCATTATTATTTATTATATACATAAACGACATAGATATCGGCATAGACAGCAACATAAGTAAATTTGCTGATGACACTAAAATAGGACGTGTAATTAAATCTGACGAGGACTCTGCAAAACTACAGGAAGATCTAAACAAATTTTTCGAATGGTTGGAATAATGGCAGATGAAATTCAACGTGGACAAATGTAAAGTACTCGGTATAGGAGATGTAAACAGGGAAACCAGTTACCACATGAACAACGATGCCATTGTGGAATCCGACTGCGAGAGAGATTTAGGAGTAATGATAAGTAGGAATCTTAAGCCAAGTAAACAATGTGTTTTTGCTCGTAACAAGGCTAATAAAGTACTTGGGTTCATACAAAGGAGTGTTAGTTACAAGACTAGCGAGGTCATCTTAAAATTATATCTAGTGCTTGTGAGACTTCACCTGGATTACGCAGTTCAGTTCTGGTCACCGTATTACAGAATGGATATAGAATCATTGGAAAGAATCCAGAGGAGAATGACAAGACTAATCCCGGGCATTAGGAACCTTGACTACAGAGACAGGTTAAAGCATCTTAATTTGCACTCCCTCGAGAGACGTAGAGTGAGGGGCAACATGATAGAGGTGTATAAATGGAAGTCAGGGTTAAACAAAGGGGACATTACAAAGGTACAGTAATACCCCGCTTAACGCGGTTTCGCTTAGCGCGATTTACCATATACGCGGTGCCTCGCCAGAGCCGAACTTTTACTTAACGCAGGTTTTTTCCACGTATACGCGGCGAGTGTCTGGCTCGAGACGCTATTTTTAGATTCGCCCCACCCGCCTGCTCCCACCTCCTCCCTCCGCTTGGCCAAGCCGCGCTGTAAGGTTGGCAGTGCATGTCTCTGTTGCGTTATCACTGACGTCATATGCCGTATCGGACTGTGATTGGCCATGCATCCCTACCCCCCCCTCTGCTGCTAGCTGTAATTGGCTTAAAGTATTATGACGTGTCCACCCGGGGGAGGGAGGGAGGAGGAAAGACGACGCTTGACCTAGCCGCGGCAGTTTCATCCCTCCAGGCCACTCCGTGTATACGTGAACCCATTGTTCTGTGAAATGGCTTCCGCCGGACCACCACCGCCACCAGAGAGAGACCTTTCCTTACCTGGACCCAGCCACCCTAAGCCCAAGAAGACACGCCGTGGTCTAAGCTACGAAGTGAAGTACCAGATCATTCAAGATTTGGAGAAAGGAACACGGCAAGTTGATCTCGCGCGCCAGCATGGCGTCAACGAATCTACGATTCGCACTATCAAGAAGGATGCAGCCAAGATCAAAGAGCACATGAAAATCACAAAGTCTGCAGGTGCTTCAACGATCAGGTATTGCCAGAACATGATGCTGGCAAAAGTGGAAAACTTGCTGGTGAGTTATTTGATTCGTCAGGCGCGACGCAACATGGCGGTGGACACGCGCTCAGTGCAGGAGTACGCACGTGAGCTATACGCAGCAGTGTCACGTAAGCTGGGAATTGCAGAGCCCAAACCCTTCAATGCTTCCTCTGGTTGGCTGCATAGGTTTAAGAAGAGGAACAAGATCACCAACATCAACATTGGTGGTGAGGAAGCGAGTGCTGACCGTGTGGCGGCTAGAGATTTTCCTCCGTTCTTACGTGAGATTATGGAGGAAGGACAGTACACCGACGACCAGATGTTTAACATGGACGAATCTGGTCTTTTCTGGAAAAAGCTACCGTCCAAGACCTTCGTTGTAAAGAATGCCAGCAAGATTCGGGGCCGGAAGATGCAGAAGGAACGCATCACCGTCCTGTTTACCACCAATGCCTCCTGTACCTGTAAACCAAAGTTATCGGTGATTCACACAGCCCGCAAGCCGCACGCCTACAAGAATATGGACATGAACAAGCTTAATGTCCACTGGCTAACCGCACGTAAGGCGTGGATGTCCTCTTCTCTGTCCCTCTTCTGGTTTGATGACTGTTTTGTTCCTGACATGAAGAAATTGTGCGAGCAACAGAATGTTCCATTCAACATTTTGTTGCTCCTTGACAACGCACCTGGACACTCGCCCCTACTTATGGATCGTCACCCCAACGTAAAAGTGGTCTTCCTTCCTCCCAACACTACGTCATTAATCCAGCCCATGGACCAGGAGTTGATCTGCAATGTGAAAGCTGCATACTCTGCAAAGAAGTTCAAGCTCCTGAACGACTCTCCCAACACCAAGGATGAGTTGCGTAAGCTTGGTGACACCGACAGCGAGAGTAAAAGCGACGAGGACAAGGAACAAGAGGTGGCGACTCAAGAACTCCTCGTCAAACAATTTTGGAAGAAGTTTAACGTCAAACAAGCTGTAGACTTCTTGGTGGAGGCATGGGATCAGCTGTTTATTGCTACGATTCGTCACGCATGGAGACATGTGTTGCATGGCATACCAGGTGAGAGGAGGAGTGAACCTGTGACTGGTGAGGTTCAGACTGTTGCAGTAGCAGTGGACCTTGCCAGAGAAGCTGCGCTCAATATTACAGCTGAAGGCTTCTCCGAGACCACCAACGAAGACATCCTGGAGGTGATCAGAGATCCTGAAGTGACTGCCGACGAGATGTTGGAAGATCACGTCAGTGAAGAGGAAGAAGAAGGTGCGTCATTCTCCGAAGAACACAGTTTAACTCATAGTGACATTAAGGGTGCCATGGAGTGTGCAGAGAAAATGAAGTCCTTCCTTTCCCGCGACAATGACGATGACCGCTATGAAGTCTTCCATACCCGGCTGGTGCAGGCTATGGAGCCGTACATCACGGTGTATCAAGACAACATAAACACCAGCCGTCAAAAAAGCATAACCGAGTTCTTCGCCCGCAACCCACCACAGCCAGCCCAAGCCAGTGGTAGTGACAGAGGTAGAGACAGTGAAGATGACTTTGAGGGATTTGTCAGGGAGGCCATAACAAGTGTGGGTTACAGTGATGGTGACTCACCTGAGGGCCAGTAGCCTGCCCTCTGCCTCGGAACCAGCCTCCATCCCCGTACGCCGACCCATCTCTTCTACTAACGTAAGTGTTCAACATAACTTTTAGTTTTCCTAACTTAACCTTTATTTTTCCTAACCTAACCTCTTCTATATTACTTGTTTTTTCATATCATCATAAAGTTAAGATAAAATTTTTACTACAACATAGTTATGTGTCGTCAAAAAGTGGAGTTTGGGGGTCGGGCCAGTTTCTATTGGAATTAATCCCATATGTTCTGTTGTTCACTTAGCGCGGTTTTCACTTAACACGGTACCCTGTGGGTTTTATTGACCGCGTTAAGCGGGGTACTACTGAAACTATCCAACCAGGAGCGAACTCGTAGCAATGGTTTCAAATTAGACAAATTTAGATTTCGGCGTGAAATTGGTAAACACTGGTTTGGAAACAGAGTAGTGGATGAGTGGAACAAGTTACCAAATATCATCATTAACTCGAATACGCTGAATAGCTTCAAACATAGGTTGGATGCTTATATGAGCAATAGGGGTTGGGTATAAACGGGACTGCCCAGTATGGGTCAATAGGCCCGCTGCAGTTTCCTCCATTCTTATGTAATTATGTTCTTACCAGCCCCTTTTCCCACTGACTTAGTTAAAACGCTCTACCACCCCCATTGACCTACCAATGAAACTTCAAGGAGTTGTCCCCGGAGCTTGCTAAACCCCTATGCTCCATCATCAATGCTTATCTCAGTGAAGCCAGATGCCCAGCTGACTGGAAGACTTCTTTTGTATCACCAGTGCCCAAGTCAACCAGCCCACAATCCTTAAATCAGCTACGACCTATTGCAATCGCCCCAATACCCAGCCTAATCTGTGAAAGTTTTGTGTTAGACTGGGCTTATGCTGACATTGCAGGAGTCGTAGACCCTCAGCAATTTGGCAATATGAAAACTTCCTCCACCACTCACTGTCTTGTCAGCTTTCTTGATTACATATACTGCCATCTCGAGAAACGAAAAACGTCTGTAGCTGTCGCCTTCATTGATTTCACTAAAGCATTCGACCTAGTCGACCACAATTTAATCAACAAAGCCATTGACCTCGGGCTTCGGAGAAGTCTTATACCATGGCTTACAGACTTCCTCAGTGACCGACGCCAAGCTGTACGCTTCCGAGGGGCTGTCTCCACCTTTCAGTCACTCACCTGTGGCGTCCCCCAAGGCACCAAGATGGGACCACTCTGCTTCCTTATGCTTATCAATGATGCCCTAAGAGAAACCCCTGCTCGCTGGAAATATGTCGACGACTCCACCATTGGGATCAGTGTCAACAATTCTGCTCCCGACTACACCGCCCTTCAGGATTTATTGAACAGTCACCAAAACTGGGCCACCAACAACCACGTCACCATCAACTATACCAAGACCATGGTTATGCACATAAACCTCTCCTCCGACATTGTCCCACCTCCTTCCATTACTTTAGGTCCCAACACACTTCAGGTTGTAGATTCCACGAAGCTCCTCGACGTCACCATAGACAACAAACTAAATTGGAAACCACACGTCAGTGAAGTTGTCAAATCCTCCAGTTTCCGTCTCCACCTCCTCCGCCGACTCAAGTCCCTCGGAGTTCCTGCACCCGAGCTCCTCTGTTTACACAACATTCATACTTCCCAAGCTCACCTATGCCTCCCCTACCTGGTCTTCCTCCCTAAATGCCACACAACGTAAACACCTAGAAAAAGTGCAAAAGAGGACATGCAAGATTATTCTTTCCCCTTCCTACTCCACATATCAAGAAGCGCTCAACACACTGACCCTTTCGACTCTCACTGACGATCACCACGACCTCATCTGCAAATTTGGTAAGAAGCTTCTGCACCATCCACGACGCCGGCTCCTACTACCACCTGAGATCCCTAGCCCGAGAATTGCTGTTCGACACCATAACCGCATCCAGCCCATACGTGCACGAACTGATCGCTATAAGAACAGCCCACTCCCAACCATTGTAAAAATTATCAGTAACTTGTAATTAACCAGTGTATTCACTCCCAGTAAATACTACTTCTTGCACTGTCACTATGTTGAAATGCACTGTAGTTTGAGCTTTTCCCCATCTAGTTATTATATACCTTATTTGTATCACTTATGTTACTTGTATATTATTTGTAATTCGTAACCCATTCCCCAAATATGTAACTGTATATTTTCAGCCTTCTGACTGCCAAGCTCTTTCAATAAACCGTTAATTATTATTATTATTATTATTATTATTATTATTATTATTATTATTATTATTATTATTATTATTATTATTATTATTATTATTATTATTATTATTATTACTGCCACACACACACACGCACCAGTGAGATAAGCACCCCAGGAGGTGCTAATCCATCCATCCTAGGAACAAAAGAGGGCCGGCCGGCTATGCACCTGACTACGAGAAAACACATCACCGAGCAGAGTGAGGTACTGTGACACCACCCCACACCACATGGTGTCCCCATGACCACTCGAGGTCTTTCATAACAACACCCGAGGACGAGTCATTGTACCACGTGAACACCATACCGCCCGGTGTCTCTATAACCACGTGAGGTCCTTCATAACACCCGAGGATGAGTTACTACACCACTTGAACACCACAGCATCCGATGTCTCCATGAACATAAGAACATAAGAATGGTGGAAACTGCAGTGGGCCTGTTGACCCATACTGGGCAGTCCCATTTACACCCAATCCCTATTGCTCATATATCCATCCAACCTTTGTTTGAAGATATCCAACATATTCGAGTTAACGATATTTGTTAACTTGTTCGATATGTCCACTACTCTATTTCCAAACCAATTTTTACCTATTTCGCTCTTAAATCTAAATTTGTCTAATTTTAAACCATTGTTACGAGTTCGCTCCTGCTTGGTTAGTTTGAGTACCTTTGTAATGTCTCCTTTGTTTAGCCCTGATTTCCATTTATACACTTATCATATCGCCCCTCACTCTACGTCTCTCGTGGGAGTGCAAATTAAAATGCTTTAGCTTGTCTCTGTACTCAAGGTTCCTAATGCCCTGGATTAGTCTTGTCATTCTCCTCTGAATTCTTTCCAAGGATTCTATATCCATTCTGTAATACAGTGACCAGAATTGAACTGTGTAATGCAAGTGAGGTTTCACAAGCGCAAGATATAATCTTAGGATGACCTCGCTAGTCTTGTAACTAACACTCCTTTGTATGAACCCACGTACTTAATTAGCCTTGTTTAGAGCACACATTGTTTACTTGGTTTAAGATTCCTACTTATCATTACTCCTAAATCTTTCTTGCAGTCGGATTTCTCTATAACATCGTTGTTCTTCTGGTATCTGGTTTCCCTCTTTACATCTCTTATACTGAGTACTTTACAATTGTCCACATTGAATTTCATCTGCTATTTTTCAGATCATTCGAAAAATTTGTTTAGATCTTCCTGCAGTTTTGTGGAGTCCTCGTCAGATTTTATTACACGCACTATTTTAGTGTCATCAGAAAATTCACTTATGTTGCTGTCTACACCGATATCTATGTCGTTTATGTATATAATAATTAATAATGGTCCAAGTACTGAGCCTTGGGGTACTCCACTAGTGATGTTGCTCCAATCGGGTTTAGTGCCGCTAATGCTCACTCGCTGTTTCCTGTCCTGTAACCACACCCTAATCCATTTTAGAATATCTCTAATGCCATGAGCCTCCACTTTTCTTATTAGTCTTTCGTGGGGGACTGTCGAAGGCTTTGCTAAAGTCGAGATATACCACATCATAATTGTGCCCCTCGTCCACTGATTCGAAAACAGATGACAAGAATGTTAATAGATTAGTTAGACATGAATGCCCGCTTGTGAAGCCATGCTGGGAATCATTGATCAACTTGTGCTTCTCCAGGTGATTTCGAATAGTTTGAAATGATTGCTTCCAGTAGTTTGCCTACAATTGATGTTAGACTGATTGGACGGTAGAGGATAATGATCTATCCCTTCTTGAAAGTCGGTATTACATTCCCTATCCTCCAGGATTCTGGTACTACACCCAATTTTAAGGACATGTTAAACAACTTTGCTAAGGGCATTCTAAGCTCTTCCTTACATTCCTTTAATACTCTGGCAAATATTGTCAGGGCGGTAACGAAGGGGATGGTTGTCCGCCGCTTGTTTGCGGCCCCACTTGGGGGGGGAGGGGGGTAGACAGAGGTGAGAAGGTCGCTGCTGCTTCTTCACAGAGCAGACACTACCAAGCCATCAACACAGCTGTACATGCACCCCGCTGTTCGTTCAAATTCTGGTTGTGTGCTCATCTGAGGCTCCTGGGGCTGTGGGCTGATTCCCCAGTCCTTCACTATTTGGCTGTCAATCTCCGGACACCTACTCCAGCTACTACCGCGGCTGCCACGTCATCGCCACTTCCTCCACTTCCTATCCACCGTCCGTGCCCTGGCGTCTCCTGTGTGGCAAGACATCGCCCACCAACGCCGGCGCCAAGTGAGGAAGCTGCCCTGGACCTTCCCCCTGAGAGCCGACCACCGCGTTAACGGAACATTCCACCGGGCTGCCGCCATAGGAAATATCTATACATTGTTTGACTCCCGTAATTGTTTGACGCCCGTAATTGTTTATTTGATATTTGTGTGAGTGGTGTCAATTATTGTGATTATTTTCGTAGTAAAGAGATGTCAATCTCTAACGGTTGTTTGTTACCCCTTGGAAACCCATGGTTATTGACTTTCCTTTTATAAGATCCTGATTAGGCTGGCAAGGGATTTATATTCCAAAGTCCTATGCCTTTATAAGTGGCGACCTTGCCAGGATTGTCTAACCTTGGTTTCTGGGGGTCAATATTCGTTACCGTTGTTTGTTGTAAGTCGCCCTGTGCGAGCCACTTGCTGTCTGAGGCCCGGAAGTAAGTGTTGTTTGGTGCTTATCCCTTCCTTCTGTTGTGTTAATTTTGTTGCTCTCTTTCGTGCTAGGGAAGTTAGTGTTGGTTGGGGTGCACTGTGGATGCTGCCATAGCATTTTGTTGTTGATTCACCTTGTGAGGTTCTTTTCCCTGAGGTGATCTAACTGGACTGGGTGCGAAACAAGGTTTCCTCCACCCAGATCGAACCATTTAATGGTTTTATTGAGCCACTAAGTAGTTACTTTTGGCTAGTTGCGGGGTAAGTTGTTTAATTTCTCACTTTGGCTCTTGGGCTTTCGTATCATTATGTCTAGTTTTGAGGAGTTGAAAGGTCAAGCGGTGGCTCTGGGTTCTGACAGGTGCGGAGGTTGGTCGGTATGTGATCACCTAACAGACTGCCGAGAGAGAGAGGAGCGCAACAAAGATAGAGGAATGCCACAGAGAAAGAGAGTTCGAATTAGCTAAGTTGCAGGCAGAAAAGGACATAGAACTATCTAGGATTAATGCTCAAAGTAGACCAGAATCCTCTGGCCCTATACAAGATAATGTTGTAAAACCTAGTTTGCCTGTTTATCGTGAAGGAGAAGACATCGCCTCCTACCTTGTTAGGTTTGAACGGGTAGCCGAGCTGCTTGGTGTGGACAAGGATAGCTATGCTGTAAGATTAGGTAGCTTAATGTATGCACCGTCGGTCAGTAATATACTGTTTGATTTTGTTGATGTTTATTGTCTCAATACAGAAGGCACCAATACCTGAAATGTACAGAACAGGAATTAACACACACAGGCTACACCATCTCTGTATGCACCGTCGGTCAGTAATATACTGTTTGATTTTGTTGATGTTTATTGTCTCAATACAGAAGGCACCAATACCTGAAATGTACAGAACAGGAATTAACACACACAGGCTACACCATCTCGCACATATACTAGTACATCTTCCCCTCCCTTTTATTCATGATGACAGTTCTGTATTGCCGTTCTCTTTAGTTCCATGAACGGTCGGGTTCATATTCGTCGCTTGTCTCTCCATCCATTTCGGAGTCATCAACATCATCCGTTCCAGAGCTTTTACTTCCATCCGTTCCGAAGTCTTCAGCTCCATCCTGGTATTTCTTCGGTTTTACTATAGTACGACGTGGTCGCCTAGCAGTGAGTGGTTCCTCCTCGCTGTTCCCATCCTGCCTGGACTTATCCATCCCTGTCCTCGGCGTGTTGGCGGCTTGGTTGTTTTCCCGGTTTCGATGAGTGTTGTCGGTTCTCTCGGCCGTTTTGTGGCTTCCGTCTGTGCCACTGTCTCCGCTGCTCTTGGCATCTCCCTGGAATTCTTCTCATTTGGGATGTGCTGCGTAATATCTTCTTGGGTCCTCGCTGTAGAATAGCTGAATCACCTCGCCTTTCACTTGTCGTCCACGGTTTAGGATCATAATTAGTTGACAGCTTGTCTTTCTTGGTTTGCTTCAGGAGCACTTGATCAGTTGGTCTCAATTCCCCTAGTTTGGACTTATTCCTGTTGTCTGTCCGGAGTTTCAGTTTCTCCTTTTCTCTTTTATTTCTCTTGCGTGCCACATCCCAACACTTGTGTGTCTTCTAAGTCATGACTCACTTGGAGGAGTTTCACCTTGATGTTCCTTCCCATGAGGAGTTTGGCTGGCGTCTCTCCCGTCATCGAGTGAGGGGTGTTCCTGTAGTGCATCAAGAATTTACCAAGTTGCCGTCTCCAATCTTTCCCCTCAGTATGCATCGCTCGGAGTGCTTTCAACATGGTTGCGAAGAACCGCTCGATTTCCCCATTTGCTTGGGGATGATATGGTGTCACTTTGTGATGTTTTATTCCCCATTCTTCACGGAACTGTGCAAACTCCTTGGCTCTGAACTGTGGTCCGTTATCTGACACGATGACTGCTGGGATGCCGTGTGTAGTGATGCATCCTTCGATCAGGGTCGTAACGGTATCGGTGTTGATAGTTTTGACCACAAAGGCTTCTGGCCACCGGGATCCTTCATCGATGATTCCCAGCACATAGTCACCACTAGGGAACGGTCCACATATGTCCACGTGGATTACCTCCCACGGCCCCTTCATCTCAGACATATTCACCGGATTGGCTTGTTTTCTTGTGTCGAGGCTTGCACATGGGATGCATTGTCTGATTGCCTTCTCTACGTCCTTGTTGATAGTTGGCCACCATACCTTGCCTCGGAGTAGCGCCTTGGTCTTGACCATTCCCAGGTGTGTCTCATGTGCGAGTTGCATCGTGCGTCGTTGTAGTGTTTGGGGCATTACGATCCGGGATCCCCTCAACACGAGTCCCCGTTTTGATGTCAGTTCTGCACGTACGTGTTTGAAAGGCTCCATTAGTTTATCCGTCCAGTCATTCTTGGCGATGACGTCTTCGAGGGCTGTTATAGTCGGATCATTCCCTGATTCTTCGAGAATTTCGGACAGTGTCATAGCTTTCGGGATCCCGTTGGCAACCACATATTTAATGAATCCCTCTGCCAGTTTCTCTTCAGAGATTTGAGCATCGAATGGCAGGGGTTGTCTAGACCGCATGTCTGCCGGATTGTCACTTCCTTTGATGTGTTGGACCGTGAAGTCGTACTGTTGCATGCGTAGGATCCACCGGAGTATACGGGCTGATGGTTTGCCTTTCGGGCTGAAGATGGTCGTTAGCGTTCGGTGATCGGTCGTGATGGTGAATTCTTTCCCGTAAAGGTATAGATGAAATTTTTCACATGCCCAAACTATGGCTAAGGCTTCCCTCTCCAGCTGACAATACCGTCTTTCCACCTGAGTCAGTGTTCAGGAGGCATAACTGATGGGTTTGAGTACCCCTTGGTGGTTTTGGCATAGCATTGCCTCTAGTCGTACCGGACTAGCATCCACAATTAGTGTGGTTGGTAGCTGAGGGTTGAAGTGCATGAGTGCCTCGCTCTTCATGACGGCCTCCTTCAGTTTGTTGAAGCACCGCTCTTCTTTTTCTGTCCAGGTCCACTTGCTGTTCATTCTCGTCAGGTTTTTCAGAGGTTCGCTCGATGTCGCTAATCGTGGTATGAACCCGGTCAGGTAGTTGATCAGACCTAGGAAGCTGCGGACTTCCTGAACCGCTTCTGGCCGTCTGAACCTCTTCACGGCTTCGATTTTTTTATCTGTTGGTTTGATGCCCTCTTTGGATACAGTGAATCCATGGAATTCAACTTCATCTATGTGGAACACGCTTTTGTGTTGGGAGATGGTCAGGTTGTTCTCCTTCAACTTTTGCAGTACTTTTTCCAGAGCACTGTTGTGTTCACTCGTATCCTTGCCCCAGACCAGGATGTCATCCGCTCTATTTCGACAATTCGGATACTTTTGCAAAATCTGTTGTAGCAGACGTTGTCCTTGTTCCGCGGCTGATGCAATGCCCATGACTAACACCTTGTACCTGTAGATACCGTAGTCGCACGAGAATGTTATGTCTCTCGATTCGGGGGTTAGCTCGATCTGATGATAGTATGAGTTTAGGTTTGAGAATTTCGTGGCCCCGTTAATTTCGCTGAGTAGTTGTTCCACGGTTGGTATAGGATGGCGCATGCGTTTCACCACTTTGATTGCTATGCGGAGATCTGCGCATTTCCTGATATCTCCATCTGGTTTTGGAGCAGTCACCAATGGGGACACCCATCGGTGTAGGGCCTTCCACGCTCTCGATGATATAATTATCTAGCATTTCTTGTATCTTCTGTTCGACTGCACCTCGAATGTGAAATGGGTACTCTCCGAGGTGGCTGTGCAACGGGTTTGACATTTGGGTCGATGTCGAGCTTAAGTTGGAAGTTTTTCATTCTCCCCAGTCCATTCAGCGCTGGTAGATGTTGTTCCAGTATCCTCCAGGTTGATGAAGGCATCTTACTGATCGTAATCCGGTTATTCTGGTGGATACTGAGAAGGCCAAGATCCAAGCTGGCTCGCTTGCTCAGAATATTCCCTCCCTGTTTCTCTGTTGTTACCAGGATTTTGTGTACGACTCTCTTCGACTCTCTTCGATCCATTTGTCAGTGTTGCAAAGAACTCTCCTCGGAGTGGGATGGGAATGTTTCCATACGCTTTGGGTTTATTCGTTTCCTTGAGTACTATGTTCGGTCGTATTTTGATGATGTGGTCGAATGTGCCCCCGTCAATTAGATTGACGTTTGCCCCCGAGTCAATCAACATTCCGACCGGTACGTCTTCTATCATCACCTTTTCCTCTGCAGTGTCGTCTGATGTCACTCTGAACACATAGGTATGGCCATCGTCAGATTCTTTTGTGCTCTTGTACGTGATTGTCGTCGTTACCCGTTGAACTGTCCCCCGTCAGTTGTCTGACCCTCTCTTGTCGGTTATGTTTTTTTTTTGCACGCAGTGGCAAAGTGGTTGACGATTCCACAGTAGTTGCAATTTTTTCCAAATGCAGGACATTGTCTATGTCCACGTCGATGGCCTGTGCCATTACACCCGAGACATTTCAGTTATGGGTCGCGTGGCATATCCTTCCTTTGTTGTCTTCGATTGCTCTCCCAGTCCCGCTGCTGTTGTTGTTTGTATCTTGTGTTTACCTTGTTCACATTGGTGCCTTCTTCATCTTGCTCCATCTGGCAAGCTTGGGCTTCAGTTGATTCATAAGTGTAAGCGATTTGTAGAGCTTTTTGTACTGTTGTCTCTGTCTCCTTTAGGTATGCACGACGCATTTTATGTGAAGTACATTTCTCCGTCAACTGGTCGATGATTGCTTTGTCAAGGTTGTAGTTGTCGAAGTTGCACTTGGCCCCTTGTGTACGTAGGCGGGTTACGTAGTTGTGTGTACTTTCCCCGTTCAAATACTTCGTTTGTTTTCTTACTGAAGTATTCATCAAGTGCTATTCTAATTGTTTTGTACGTTGGCTCTGTTTGGTCTGTCGGTATCGCTGGACGCAATGTCTTCATGATTTCCTTCAGTTTCTTTCCTCCATAGAATCTGATGAGTGCTAGTCTTTTGGCATCTTCAGTTATGTTGAATGCAATGAAGGCATCTTCAGCATTCTCTATCCAGTCCGTCCATGCTTGTGTTTGGTCGGTCTCCTCTACAGTAGCTCTAGAGGTTGTAGTGTTGGTATAGCAGTGGCCATGGGTTAATAGATGTATGTGCTTGATCCTCATCGCCAATTTACTGTATGCACCTTCGGTCAGTAATATACTGTTTGATTTTGTTGATGTTTATTGTCTCAATACAGAAGGCACCAATACCTGAAATGTACAGAACAGGAATTAACACACACAGGCTACACCATCTCACACATATACTAGTACACACACTCCAATGACTATACGCTTGGAACAGGACAGTAACCTACTGAGTGGGAAACCTGTACAGATTTATACGTCCCTGTCTGCCGACATTACTAGAGATTACTCTTTGTTGAAGCAAGCTCTCTAGCGAGGGTTTAACAAGACTTCCGATGGTTATCGTGTTGATTTCCGCAGGACAGATTAGGGCAGGGGAAATATATCAGCAATTTTCAATCCACCTTGGTCGTTTGTTTCAACAATGGTTAGAGGAGTCAGAGGTTGAGGAAACCTGCGTCTCTCTCACAAACTTCATGATATTGGATCAGTGTTTGTCTTCTCTACAGCCAGACTTGAGAATATTCATCAAGGAACACAGGCCAGCGACGCTAGGAGAAGCTGTACAACTTGCCGACATCTGGGCGTCCGCTCGCAACGCCTACCCCAAGTCTCCCACTCCCCCAGTGAAGAACACGAAGCCTCCGTCCTCCGAAGAACCATTTCCAGGAGTGGAGAGGAGTAGTTCACCGACCGTGCGGTGCCACAACTGCAGAGAAGAAGGGCACATTAGTTCTCACTGTCCCAGGAATCCCCGCGCCTTCAAATCTACCGACATTCATCAGCCCAGCTACAAGGTCGGATTCTGTTTGGAAGACAGGAGTCTCCGTTATAGTGTCAGCGGAATAATAAATGTGTCTTGGGCATCTACTATCATCAGGGACACCGGTTGCTCGTGCATTGTCTCTGAGGAAGCCCTGCCTGACGTTGACGTCTCCAGCTGCTCGAAGGTTAGTGTCGCCGATTATTTAGGTCTTGACCAGTTCCCTGTTTTTAGGTGCTACCTGCGTTGCCCCTATTTCATTGGTTGGTCTAATGTGGTAAGAGCGTCCATTAAATTCGCTAGTGTTCTCATTGGTAATGTTCCCGGAGTTCGTGACCCTAACGACCCAGAACCCTTAAAACCCTCCTCGCCACCTAACCACGCCGCCTCCCCACCCTCACGCGCCACCTCGCCTCAAGCAAAGGTCCAAGCTGTGGAGACATGGTCGGCGAAGGTGAAACAACTGCATCCCCTGGTTCTGCCGAAATTGCAACCATTGACTGTGACACCCAAGGAGTTCGCCAAGCTTCAAGCCTCCTGTACCACTCTGACGCGGGTGAGGGAGAAGGTGACTTCCGGAGAGGAGGATCAGGTTAGAGATGAGTCTGTTTACAAGTTTGTTTGTATAAATGATCTGTTACATAGGTCTTGTGTGTCATCCAAGCAACCAGCCAAAGTACGTCGGTTTTTACTTGTTGTCCCTGCTGATTGTCGTAGTAACATTCTCTCTGTAGCTCACGAGAGCCCTCTAGCAGGACACTGTTCTCGTAGAAAGACTTATATGAAGGTTGCTGATCAGTTTTACTGGCCAGGTATGGGAGCAGATATTAGAGCCTTTTGTAGGAGTTGTGATCAATGCCAACGTATGTCCGCCAAGGGTAGAGTCCGCCCTGTTCCTCTTAAACCCTTACCCATCATTACAGAGCCATTTTCTCGGGTAGCCATAGATTTTGTTGGACCATTCTCACCCCCTTCCTTTAAGAAGCCTAAATTATATCAAGCTAATTTGTTAAGGAAATATAATTGCAGGACTCGCATTAACTTTGCTCGTGTCCTTGACGATGTTCCCAAGCTGGAGTCAGTCGAGGCACTACCCTGCAAGAGCTCCTGTGAAGTTCAGGCGCCAGACTCGGATGATCTCGGTTACCAGTTACCGATAACACCGGACGGGATAGAAGAATCCTCTACGACTGGCAATGGGCCCAAACATAAACCTGGACTGAAATGGATCCCACGTGCAGTTCCTTGATACGGCTTTACGATATTTGAACATCAAGTTACTACTTATTCTTTTTAGTGTGACCATTCTCTATTCTTTATTTTGCACTGTATATTTAACCATTTGTTGTAGGATTGTTATATGTTTGTTGTCCTAACTTAAGTTTTAATCTACCTTACACTAGATTTTTGTTGGGGGAGCTGTGTAAGGGCGGTAATGAGCGGGATGGTTGTCCGCCGCTCGTTTGCTTGTTCGCGGCCCCACTAGGGGGGTAGAAAGAGGTGAGAAGGTCGCTGCTGCTTCGTCACACAGCAGACATTACCCAGCCATCAACACAGCTGTACTTGCACCCCGCTGTTCGTTCAAATTCTGGTTGTGTGCTCATCTGAGGCTCCTGGGGCTCGTGGGCTGATTCCTTAGTCCTTCACTATTTGGCTGTCAATCTCCGGACACCTTCTCCAGCTACTACCGCGGCTGCCACGTCATCGCCACTTCATCCACGCCCTATCCACCGTCCGTGCCCTGGCGTCTCTCCTGTGTGGCAAGACATCGCCCACCAACGCCGGCGCCAAGTGAGGAAGCTGCCCTGGACCTTCCCCCTGAGAGCGGACCACCGCATTAACGGAGCATTCCACCGGGCTGCCGCCGTAGGAAATATCTGTACATTGTTTGACCCCCGTAATTGTTTGACTCCCGTAATTGTTTGACTCCCGTAATTGTTTGACTCGTAATTGTTTGACTCCAGTAATTGTTTGACTTCTGTAATTGTTTGACGCCCGTAATTGTTTACTTGATATTTGTGTGAGTGGTGTCAATTATTGTGATTATTTTCGTAGTAAAGAGATGTCAATCTCTAACGGTTGTTTGTTACCCCTTGGAAACCCATGGTTCTTGACTTTCCTTTTATAAGATCCTGATTAGGCTAGCAAGGGATTTATATCCTAAAGTACTAGGCCTTTACAAATATCTCCTCGGGATCTGGTGACTTATTGGGGTTGAGTGGTCTACGGGTCTGCCATATTATCCCAGGACCTTATCTTTCTTCTATCACTTGATAGTTTTCACATTGATTCACCTCTCAACAGGCATGGGTACGAAGCCAAGCCTCCGGCTTCAAAGCCAGTCGTTAAAAAGTCATGAAGTCGAAGTGAGATGTTAAAAAGGTCATGAAGCCGAAGCCAGGGCTTTTCAAGGCTTGATGAAACCTTAACGATTATTTACAACTAGCGGAATCGCCGCCTTCCGGGCGGCTCTTTCGCTAGACAACTGTAGGACGCCACCCTCCGGGAGGCTCCACATTGTCTCACTGTAGTGCATTAAGGTAGACCACATTTTTGGTTTTGCCATTAGCAGCAAGTATGCACAGATGTTGTAGGAGTTCTCGAACTGTTTTACAAGAACAGGAGAATCGACCCAGAGGAATGTGAGTTCAGTATTGCTGGATATGATTCATTTACGAACCTTTCTCAAGAAACTTGCTAGAGGGGTGTGGTTATCTGTGCTAGGCAAGACCTTAGAGCCAGCCAGGCGAGGGTACGGGGAGAGGGTGTTTTTCAAGAGTCCAAGTCGGGTGTATCTACAGATCCCCAAACTGTGGCCCACTAAATCAAAGGAACTTAAGAGCCTTAATAGACAACGCAGTGATGCTCAACCCTAGCCACCTCCTTGTCATGGGGGACTTTAACTATGGCGACATCGACTGGAGAAACGAGTTCACCCCAAATGACTTGAATAACCCTGCTACTGTTTTTGTGGAAACTCTGAGAGATAATTTTCTATTCCAACATGTCAGAGACCAGACACATTACAGAGGGGAGCAAACACCCAAGCCACTAGACCTCATCATAACAAACGAGGAGGGTATGGTGGCCAAACTGGAACACCTTGCCCTAGTTGGCACCAGTTACCATATAGTGTTGTCATTCAGATTTAACTGTTACCTAGTTCAGGATAAGGCCAGGCCAAGGTGCAAATATTACAAGGGAAATTACATCGGGATGAGGAAAGAGATGAGGGGTATCAATTGGCCTGACTCATTAAGGCACAAGAACGCAGACACTACGCTGAATATCATAACTAGTAAAGTGACCCATTTGATCGATAAATATATATCCAAGGCCAAGCCCAGTGCCTCTAGGAATACGAGGAGATCCCTACACATGAACCACGCGGCGGTCGAAAAGTTAAGAAGAAAACTCAGAAATTCAAGACGTGGGTTGGGTCACACGATGAGCAGGACAGGGGGATGTATGCAAGAGCCAGAAACCAAGCAAAGATAGAGTGTAGAAGGGCTGAAAAGGAGTTCCAGAGGCTGGTTTCATGTGAGGTCAAGTCAAACCCAAAGGCGTTTTACCTCTATGCAAAGTCGAAATTAAAAACGTGAGTAGGATTATCAGACCTGAGGTTTGAAGATGGTAATTACTCAGATTCTGACCAGGATAAAGCTGAGGCATTGAACTGCTTCTCTTCCTCTGTGTTCACAAGAGAGGATGCGATTAACCTTCCTGCGTTTGAGGACAGACGGTTCGACACAGCACTAACCCATACTGTCAAAGCTAAAGGTCCATAAGATTCCCTGCCCTGACATGGTTCATCCTAGAGTGCTAAGAGAGTTGTGGAACGAGCTTGCAGAGCCCCTGAAGATCCTGTTTTGTAAATGCCTGGATGAACAAAAAGTCCCCAGTGAATGGAAAGTGGCTTATGTGAGTCCTATCTTCAAGAAGGGCGATCGTCACTCCGCGAACAACTATAGACCGGTGAGCCTGACCAGCATAATATGTAAAGTACTCGAGAGTATTATCAGAGATGCCGCAATGGAACATCTACTACGAAACAACCTTGTAAAGGATTGCCAACACGGTTTTATGCCAGGGCGCTCCTGCTTAACACAATTGCTCAAGGTATTGGATATTTCGACCCATATTTTGGAATGGGGTGGTAATATCGACAATATTTACCTAGATTTTGCCAAGGCTTTCTACAGCGTACCCCACGAAAGGCTGAAAATCAAACTGGAAGGGTACGAAATTCGGGAAATGTCCTAGTGTGGATAGAAGACTTTCTACATGACCGCAAGCAGTGTGTGGTGATTAATGGCACGAAATCATCATCCGTACCTGCTAGGGACTGTCAGTTGGTTGAAAATGTTCAAAGGGCCACCAGACTGGTGCCTGCCCTTCGGCACCTCAGCTACCCTGAGAGATTGTAGCTCCTGAACTTTGCCTAGCTTATACTACAGACGGGCAAGGGGTGACCTAGTAGTGGTGTATAAGCATCTCAAGGGGCACTACTCAGTCGGGTGTCCTTACTTGGAGCTGGCGGACGCTCGCCCGCCCCTCAAGGGGTCACAGCTCAAGATTGAAGAAGCCGCAAGTCCAGAAAACTGTGAGGGCAAACTTTTTCACAGTGAGAGTTGTGAACCCTTGGAACAATCTACCAGAGAGTGCTATGACGGCACCGAGTGTGAGCTCTTTCAAGACAAGACTTGGCCAACACTGGAGCGGGTTCAGGTACATTCAGGAGCCGGTGCATGCCCAGTACTTGCCAACAGTGCGTAACAGAGACGTGACCGATCGCTCAAGCGGCTAGCGAACCGATCTTTTGGTGAAGAGGATAAAAGAAAAGGAAAAGTAATCGGAGACGTGACCGGTCGCCCAAGCGGCTAAAGAGCCGATCAGTGGTGAAGAGGATAAAAGTAAAAGATTTACAGCTTGCAAACAGAGTACTCCACACATAATATCTTAACACGAAATACTCTACCTATAAGACACAAGATGCCTTCAACTTATACTCAATACATCTAGACTCTTTTCTCTCAAGATGGATCTACATAATTGCCTGTATAAGAAATTCAATCCTTCACAATTTTAAATTCCTGAACATCCCGAGTTAGTTTGTAGGGTTACATGATATTATGTTGTCTAGCACTCAGGATGGATGGATGGAAACTCTAGATGGTGGTTTTATATAAAATATATTATGTACAAGACAGTCTGGTGCTGGAGATGCCGTGTGGTGAGAAACTTGGTCAAGATACTCGTTCAGTGAGTAGCGTGCTTGAGGAGTTATCTGTGCAGGAGCTTCGTTAGAGATGTTGCATGTTGCTGGCCTCCAGGTTGAATGAGAGCTGGACAGCGAGGAGCTTGTTTGGAAGAGGTGTTGCGTGTTCAGGAGCGTAGGGTAGAATGAATCTCAATGGAGAGACTGCGAGCTTGTATACACAGCAGCCGGAAGTAAGCCCATGGGAACTCGCTGGTTTCTTGGCTCCGTTGCTAGGGTAGACGTAGCAGCTGGTGACCCCCCCTCCTGAACAGCTCGCTTGGTTGCTAGGATACTGTCGCATTGGAATGCGGATGTAGTTGTAGGGGAGAGATCCACTACAAGTTAAAAAAAATACCCGGGTCCCTGAGCGAGTACACAAAAGGAAAACGGAGGAATTACGACATCCTGGAGTGGATAGAGAAAGGACGTCTCTACGAGGGTACTCAAACGTTTCACATGTTTTGTGGGCGCTGTAGCATAACATGAATAATTAAGTGTTGAACGGACTAACTGCACAAACGTAACCATGACACATGCATATAATATTAGTTTAGCTCCTACATAAATTATCCTTTCAACATGTATGTATATGTGAATATATGAAAGCAAACATTTACTGTACATCCACACATACAAACCTATATCATTAATCTTACAAGGCAAACATACCTTCAAGCACCGGAAGAGGTTACGGTGCAGAACACTCGGTGTACTGCGCACATCATTGTCATTCCTAAAAACCCATTTTAATTCATATTATGCTACGTAACATTCAAATCCACCGCGCTTGTAGAATCTCAGAAAACGGGAAACATTGATAAAGGATAACTCGCCTACTCAATGTTACTAGACCATGTGTTGTATTGTACCCAGGTACAGTTATCTAATGTTAATTGTATGTATTCATAGCATTAAGGAGAACTCAGGGTATCCATAAGATGATTGGGAAAGTCCAGTTGACCCGGACTAGTGTACTGTAGGACTAAGTGTGGATCATGGTTTGAAGGTCATACTATTTACGTCTGTGAACGTGTAGCGGACATACCTTCCACAGATATCATATGAAAATACATGAGAACAATGATCTGGAAAAGGGATAAATGTGTATGAACTCTGTGAGGTGTTGGAAGTGACCCAGAAACTATACTTGAAAGGAAATATCTTGTATGTATTGGTGTGAACTTAATACACCTCGTAGCCTCACGTGACATATACCCACAACAGGTACAGTGATCAGAGAATCTTATGTCTGTGTTCAAATAGTGCAATGTGTGAGAGGAGGATCATCCCTAATTACAGTTTTAAGTGAAGTGGATATACCCACGCCATGAACATTCCGCTTTTGTTTTAAGGGGAGCGTCCTGTGTACCCGCCTCGAGTGTGCCGCGTTGATATCATAACCCAATGAATTTACCCACGAACTAGCAAACCAAGACCTTACCTTAGTGTGAAATTTAGGATTAAACTATGTGTTTATAAGGCATGTGTGACAATATACCGGAAAGTGTTCAGGTGAGAACCGTAAGAAATAAAAGTAAAAATTAAAGATTGGAAACTGTAGGCCTATGCTGTGACGAGCGGCGGGGCACTGCCCTCAGTACCCTCCGTTCTACCGTCACCTCAGGTCAGTGTCCTATCGGGCTATATCCCGCCCTGTAAAAAAGGCTTATATAGAAGTTATTACAGTTTAAAGCTTTGCCTGATGTATAAGTGTAATAGTAATGTGTTAGGGTGTGTGATAACCGCCCGTCAGGCATTATTTCTCAGTACCCTCCGTTCTACCGTCACCTCAGTCCCATGCGGTCGGAGTGCCTTGCTGCGCGGCAGCGATTATCCCTGTGAGCGTCCCACCAGGTGGTGACTACTCCCAGCTATGCCAATCCACTGTGAACCTGTGGATTCCCAGCACACCACCCCAAATGAGTAGGGACAAATAAGGAGACCGTGAGAAACTCCGCGGTCGTCACTTAGAGCGACCTATAATACCAGGCGTAGAAATAGTACTGGTATGTCTCTTGGTGAAGCCCTCGTCTTTACCCACCGAGGGCGGTGTGCGAATGAGGTGCCTGTTATGTATACCTAAAAATTACAAGGAGTCCTATACCTGCAGGTGTGGAGTGTAACAGGTGTGTTGAAATGGTGCTACTATGTATGATAACCGACGGTGTTATATTCCATACAGGTGGAGCAGTCTGATGTGTTAAGGGGTAGTGTAAGAAGGAATGACCGAGGTAAGGTGGTCACAGATTGTTATGCAATAAGTATGTGGATGACACGCCATTAATGTAAGAAGTCTGGTCCCGAGCGGGGTAACCAACATTTTCCTTGTTCTTCTGAGGAAGGCCAATTCATTTGTATGTTTTTTACCAGTATGCTTTTAAGGAATAAATTAATTAAGACATGTTATGGTTTCACCCTTCTTTCCCCTTATCGATCTGGTCAATGAAAAACCTAACCCAATGCCTAGTCCACTCTGCACGCTACCTAACGAGCTACTTACTGTCCAGAGGGGGTCTGGTGGCAGCGACCCTTAGAAATTAAGATTAGAGTTAAGTATTCCTCCTTAGAATTAGTGACCCCAGTCTGGCAGTATATCGCAGCCCTAATGTATAGTGACGAGGTCACGATCACCGTTGAAATGTAGTCACTAAAAGGATGATCATGATATGGCAACACATATAGATATTACCGCTTAAGAGCCATTATTAATATTCTAATTGCCAACACTTTGATAATGGGGTTTGAATGTGTAACATAAGAACTTTCATAAATTTAGGTGGTATTGGACCGGGAGCAACTTAGTGATGGGAGTTTTACAATACTTTGACCTCGAGGTGGGACACCTTATTTGTTTTAGAATTACAAGAAAATTTTAATGAACATTAACCAGACCAAATATAAAGGTTCTAATCTAGGGACAAATATTTTCTTCCCAATGGGACATATGATGCACCCTGATGGTCAGTGTGTCTGTGTAAAGATGATAATTCGAAGCCAAAGTCGGTGCTGTGCCTCTGGCTTCGAAGCAAAAAACCTTTGGGAAATTTCGAAGCAAAGCCCAAAAGGCATATCTTCCAGAAGCTGAAGGCTACTATTTTCCGGCAGTCAACAGTTTACTGTCTTCAGTACAGAGTGTATCAACGTTTTCTTTTTTTTTCTTCTAGTCAGACACCCACAACAGAATGTCTCTGCTCTTGCTGCAGAGGTAAGTACCATATTTCCTCAAGTGTTTGGCACCCACTTTTGGAACCATTTTCCAACCTGACTGGCACCACTGTACCATATGTGAGCGGATATTACATGACGTAATTACCTGCGTGTAGGAATATCACCTCAGTGGCACGTGTGTGTGTGTGTGTCACTAAAAAATACCTTGTGACGTTATTTAATTATATATGTTTGAAAATGTTAATTGATTGTCATCATTAACTGTCAATTTACTCGGTATGGAATTGTAGAATTTGCTCACCGGAATTCTGGTCGGCGTAATTAATCGATCCCTAGTTAGGGCCGGGCACTGCTTCTAGCTACCGCACTCTACCTACTAAGTGGTACAGTACTACTCTTTCTCTGCGTGATAGTTTGAAGAAGTTACTTAATATATCATGTTGTGCTGGGTGGCTGGGCTGAGGTATGTGTTGTATCGGGTGGCTTTTCTTTTTTCATATTATTTACCGCTTGAATGTTATACGTGAAAATCTGAGCTACACACCTGCACATATGTTAAAATTTATCGCTCCTGTTTCTTCCACAGTATGTTTCTGCTGGTGCTGGCGACGGTCATCATTATTGTCTGCGAGGTGAAAACTGTTTTGGAGATTGAAGTTGGTCGAAGACAGACCCCCTATTTCCAAAACGGTTCAGACGATACTGTATCAGAGTCTATAACCAACGAACTAAACAAGACGGATGATCTGCCCAATAAGACAAATGGGTTCTCTCGTGTGCCGACTGTGAATACCGTTGTTATGAGGAGCGATAGGAAGACCACACCACGAATAAGTGTTATTCATTGCAATTGTTCAATTCGAAAGTCTCGGGGTGGTGCAACAACAGTGCAAAAGTTAGACTCTGTGATATCTTGGCTCAACGAGACCACCAAGGAACATCTGACAAAACACCACCCGAACCTTCCAATAGACTTCCTGTATAAAATTAGCGGGGAACGTAGTTGTAACTTACTACCAACACTCTTCCAGTGAGTACTGGCTCTGTTGTTTATAGTCGATATTATCATGATCTCTAGATCGTCATTTTTGTCCCACGTGTTATTGATATCAAAAGTGTCGCTACTGACCAATTGTACATCTTCCATGTGTGTTACACCAGTCGGTAAATATAATAAGAAAAATACATTAAAAAATATGAAGGTTTGGCTATCGAATAATTGTACTGTATGCATCTTTAATTACTTTTACTTAAGTTAATGGTGTAACTGTACCACCTGTAGTCAAACACATGTCTCTCCTACAGCATCGAGTGGAGGAACAAACACTGGCAAGAAACAAAAATTTTCAACACCACCATTCACTTGTACTCCGCCTTCTACGACCCCAACCCAGGTGAGTAGTGTCTCCTGACCTGTCAGGCGGCTTCTACCTTAAGTGAGTTTCCGAATTGGTTTAAATCCAAGTAATTGATGGGGCCCTTAAAATTGTAAAGTAATTCTTTCGTTCAGTGCCAGCCTAGATCATTTAAAATTCCACGTGACATTAGCTTAGGTAAATATTGCAGCGCAGTACTATGGTTGGGAATTACAGAAATAAGTGTTTCATAGGTTCTCATTTACTTTACTAAGTTATAAGGACAACTGAATTCTGAGTCCTAGAGATCGTTGTAGAAGGAGTAAGAACAGGAGCTAATTTTGTCGTTCAGAAATGTTAAACATTTTATTTCAGCAATAATATACAGTATACCCTGCCACAGCCAATTTTTTCTCCCATTCCCGCGCATAAACAGTTCTTAAAGCTTACACAAGTCTCGACAAATCTCGTTCAATTAGTATTCTACTTAAAATATTGATTTAAAGAATTGTTCAGGCAATAATGAGCTTCATAAGTTTAGACTGTCGTAAGTCGTATCAGCGAGTTTTATAACAGTACTGATCTACTGTAAGTAGTGCCTGAATAATTACGTTTAAAGGTCAAGCTGAAGTACAGTGATGGCAGGTCAGGTACAGTACTGCCTCACTACAGTTCTGTTTTGAAGAGAGCGTTGATGACCCCACGTAGGATTAGTAGAATAATTTAAACCAGACGAAAATAATGTATATTGTCAAAACCACTTGTACACAGCTCAGCAAAGAGAAACCTGATAATTTTATAAAGTTCCCTTAGCATACTCTAACACAGGTTTAACGCATGTTACAATAATTGTAATGAATATTAAAGAAAATATATTGTACTTTCCTTTTGTAATGTTTTTCACATTCAGAAAGTAGAAAGTAATAATTAACAATTGGGAATACCTAGCCAAATGTATTGACGTCAGCGCTAACTAGCAACCTAAAGCACCTTTGGGTGTAACATGTGTTGGCGACTGTTGTCAAAAATGTTCAGAGTTCAGTCCACACAAATGTAACATTGTTCGGAATTCTGTCGTAAACATGTTGGACAACAGTTACCAACAGTGTTTGCAACAAAGTTAAATGGTCTTGTCTACACCAACGTAACAGTGTTAGGAACATTGTTGATAACTGTTTGAACCAATGGTTGTAACACTTCTGAAACTGAATCCACAGCTGTGACGTTTTTTTTAAATGCAGGAAAGTGGCTTCTTACCGTAGAACTCGGATACCTTCACACTGGTTACTCACCCAAGAGATTATGGTGTATCACTACGTAGAATTTTGCTCTGCTTCCGGCATTCAATGCGTTATGTACTTGATAAATGATGATTTAATGAATTCCACTAACTTCCAACATCCATCTAAGTTATTGGTTATACTTTGTCATAACCAATCAGTCATTACCCTTGGTAATAATAATAATAGAGGGATCACAGATACGGGCAGATGATTGCACTTACGTTTATTTGGTACAATTCCATACACTGGACTTATAATTTGCATGGATAGGTCAGTCACTCACATTCACGCCACAGTACCGTAAGTTATAAGGGAGAGTTTGTCAACCTGGAGAATTAATCGTTTAGATCTATTAGGCCGGCCTGGAGTGCTCTTGTAGCAAACAGGCCCTCACCATTGATCACTTCCTTTACAGGATGTGTTAACTTGTCGCTGGACTTAACAAAAATCTCGGGGATTTGCACACACAGACCCGTAGCACTGGTAGGACTGTATGACCCCTGATCTTAAGTCCGCGGAGCAGGAGGTCTTCTCTAACCCAAGGTCTAAAGCCCACTGGCTAAATTGGTTTTTTTGAGGCGTGAAGTGATGAACAGTACACCACTGTCTCACTGGCCTGCCCCCCCCTACATGTCCCAGTCATGGCTGGCCGGTTACCTTATCTCTACCGTAAACAAACATTTGGGATGGGTTGTGCGGGAGGCCCAACGCAACCCATGACAACAGCAATGGCACATATTTAAGTAACACTGAAGGCAACATTGTCAGAACAGAGCAGAGGTGTAGGACTCGTATAGTCCACATAGCCGGTTTAGTTGACGTCATCACCGGGAGACAGTTGTATGTTACCAACACTGTTTCGATTTTTAATGCAGCCAACATGTTCGTGAAATCGTCATAATATTGACAGTGTAACCAACACTTATTACCGACAATGTTTGCATTGCTTCTACATCAGTGTAACAATGTTGGTAACATTGTCAGTAACATTGTGGAACAACGATGCCATCATCACTGAACACACCAACAGAGTACACCAGCTGTTGCCCATACTGTATTGTTTCTAACCATGTCCTCAACAATATTACTTTGGTGTGGCCACACCTTAATGCCGTCCTCTTACTCCTGCACACTCCATCCTGTTTGAACAGTACATGAATCTCTCTCTCTCTCAAATCACGTAGAGGACATGATAATGCACCCCCGAGTAGACTTTCTATACTGCTGACATTAGGATGTTTCTGGTCTTGTATCAGTATTACTGATTCTGAATTAATAATTTAAAATTAATTAAACATGTAATCCTCTGTACAGACGGAGAACCCTGCGTGAGACTGCTCGGTGTCACCAAGAGTACCAAGCCCCACAGTGGATGGTGTCAACTCTGGTTCACCTCAAAAGATCCTCCCGTCGTCAGCAAAGTCACCACCTCCGGTACAGTAGGTGACACCTGTGCCACCTTCACCTGACTTTTGCCTCATGGTTGTTGCCGATGGCAGGTGCTTTTGTATAATGACCCACACTAGTAGTTGCTGCTCACAGCTGTACCTTGAAGTAGTAATCCGTGGATTGTTTAAAATTATTTATTGTGAGTCCTTGCTTGGGTCGGCTCTAGATAAAAGTGGATCAAGCTATCGCAGAGGTCCTCAATAGCCCAAGAGGGCCCCTGGAAATCTTAATCTAACTTAAAATAGTTCTGACCATACAAAGAATTGATTTTATTGAATAATGGGCCTAAAAAAAAACACACACTTCTGATCATATTGAGACGTTCATATTGGAAATGAGACACAATTAGTATTTACAGCAAAAGTTGGATCTTACCATTTCCTTATTAGATGCTCAGTGGTTTGGTATGACATCCTGACCGACACATGTCACGCAAGAGCACCTTGATTGTTTTCATTTACGCTGTATCTCTCCTTCCACCAACTGGTCTCTCTCTCTCTCTCTCTCTCTCTCTACCCAAGTTAACGATTTCCACTATTGTGCTGGTATTGGCAGTAATATTATTGTTTTGCGATTATGAGTCAGAATCTTCCAATTTGGCCATTGTACATAATATATTCTCCGTAAGGCATAACAGACTAGGGCTTGAGTAGCTGTTGAACCGCAGGTGTCGGCTTCCCCAGTTTAGTGTTTACACACACATGCATGTAACTTGGTTAGGTTTATGTGTAGGGTTGTTCTGCGAGATTAGTTTATTTCTCTCTCTCTCTCTCTCTCTCTCTCTCTCTCTCTCTCTCTCTCTTTATGTGATCCACTGACCTATATATACTGCTAATGAATATGATGTATTTCCTTCTTTGTGTACGAACTTCTGTCCTGCATGGCAGTGAACAGTGACATTACCCACATGAATCTGACCTCTATACATATATAGCTGTTAATGAATATGATGTATTTCTTTGTGTATGAACCTCTGTCCTGCCTGGCAGTGAGAAGTGATACCACCCTCAGTGTCATGACCTGACTGAATTACTCAGAATAGGCAAACTGTACTACAAGCTTTGCAAATAAATTTGTTAAACTAAAAAACAATTCAGGCCGCTTGACTATGTCAAGTTTCCTTCCATGGGACTTCTCTTAGGTATTCTCCCCACACAATTAATGATGCAGTGTTTTCTCCCTAGAATTCGTGGATTGGCAAAACAAGGACAGCAGCCGTCAGATGCCCTACCTGTTCACCTGTCTCCTGCCATCTGAGGTGCGCCACCTCCAGCCTGCTGCTGTCTCCCTCGTCCAGAAACCCTGCCAGATTGCTACTAACTTACTAAAGGTACCCTGCCACCATCCCCAACCCTACCACCAACCTCCACCCTCCCACCAACCTCACCCTGCCACCATCCCCCACCCTACCACCAACCTCCACCCTCCCACCATCCTCCACCCTTCCACCATCCCCCACCCTGCCACCTCCCATCCCCTGCCCTCCCAAGCCCCTCCCTTTCCCCCTGGCCCCACACCCCCCTGCCCCCACACCCTCTCCCCGCCTCTGCCACCTCCCCCTTCCCTGCCCTGCCACCCTCCCTTCCCCCCGCCCTGCCACCTCCCTTCCCCTGCCCCTGCCACCTCCCTCTTCCCCCCCTGCCCCACACCTCCCATCCCCCTGCCCTGCCACCCCTTCCCCGCCCCACACCTCCCATCCCCCCGGCCCTGCCACCTCCCATCCCCCCATCCTGCCACCCTCCCATCCCCTGCCCCCACACCTCCCATCCCCCGCCCTGCCACCTCCCATCCCCTGCCCTGCCACCTCCCCATCCCTGCCCTGCCACCTCCCCATCCCCCTGCCCCTGCCACCTCCCTTTCCCCTGCCCCACACCTCCCTTCCCTGCCCCACACCTCCCATCCCCAACACCCCCACACCACCTCCCCCTCCCCTGCCCTGCCACCTCCCTCCCTTCTCGCCTCTACACCTCCCATCCCCTGCCCTGCCACCTCCCATCCCCCGGCCCTGCCACCTCCCATCCCCTGCTCCCCACACCTCCCATCCCCACCCCTGCCACCTCCCATCCCCCGCCCCTGCCACCCCATCCCCCTGCCCCTGCCACCTCCCCACCATCCGCCCCCTGCCACCCTCCCCATCCGCCGCCCTGCCACCTCCCCATCCCCCGCCCCTGCCACCTCCCCATCCCCCCTGCCCTGCCACCTCCCCATCCCTGCCCCACACCTCCCATCCCCCTGCCCCCACACCTCCCATCCCCTGCCCCAAGCACCTCCCATCCCCCTGGGCCCCCAAGCACCTCCCATCCCCCCCGCCCCTGCCACCTCCCATCCCCCCTGCCCTGCCACCTCCCATCCCCTGCCCTGCCACTCCTCCCATCCCCGCCCTGCCACCTCCCATCCCCTGCCCTGCCACCTCCGATCCCCCGCCCTGCCACCTCCCTGTTTGATGGGGAGTAATAGTGGTTGTCGTAATTTGTCCTGACAGATGCCATCATCCACAAACGTGTCGTCTCTCAGTAATATTTCCACTAAAAGATCTTGGTCTCTGAGCTCTCCATATCAAGGTCCAGCCTTTAAGGGAATAATGAAAATATGGAAATAGTCTTTTTTAGGTGGTTGAAGACTTGTATTTCACAGAACATAATTAAGTTAATTTAAAAGATATAGAAGGTAGAGTTTCAAAGTCTAGCAGTAGGGAGAAGGATTTAGACTTCACAACAGCAGCCACACACAGCGTCCTGTCGGGTACTATGCAGAGTGGCCTACCCAGAGGTACAGGAGGGACGGAAGCATCTTATTTAAGGGAACATACTGCAATCTATCACGATGCTCACTGGTTATGTATTTTCCTGATGTTGGTTTGTGTAATGTAACTAAAATAATTCACAGTGGCTACAGACATTTTTTTCCAGATCTACTGTTGGTGTAACTATTGGTTTACTATAACAAGAGTTGCGTCTACATGACGTGGCGTAATATATGATCTTTGGGTACCTACAGGCGGTGGGCGGGAAGGAGAGAGAGTCGTCAGCTTACCAACATGGACAAATACCTGATGATCCTGGCAGGTAAATTATTCTCCATCACCATCCATGACTCACTCTGCCTTGGGTGGAGTAAGTCATGAGGTATGTGAATGCCTTTCTTAAGAGACCTACTACTTTAGTTGCTTGATTTATCTTCGTATTGCAATGGTTTAAGTTGACAATGAACTGTTAAACTGTTTAACAGTGTATGTTTGTCTTTGGTACCCCCAAAATGTTCTACACTACTGAGGGTATACACAAACACTTGTTATCTTGAAAAAAGGTTCTTATTCTCGTATGGGAGATGAATACAGAGGAACAAAGAAACTGGCTTCCACACCATAAGGACTAGTGATCTCAACTCTCTGTATCACTCCTCGCTGGCATGTACAGATGCCAGCATTCACAAACTGAATACATAATATGAAAATATGATAATTAACATACATAACATGGTGCATAATAAATGGAATATTACATGGGATCAATACATGTTCTGTAATACTTTACTATACATAATTAATGGAGTAACATAAGAATACACAGCTTAAGGTACTACTTCGTGTCCATATTATACACCTCCCTCCCCCCTATACGCTCATAGTTTCATCTTGAGCGGACCTTTTGTTTCTGAGTCGCTCGGACCTGCGGACTACCAGGTCAGAAACACAAGGTGGGGATGGATTTACTGTAAAGACATCAGCATAAGGGGACTCTACTGGTGAAGGGTCAATGCTTGGCAGCTCCACAGGTCGTAGGAAACGACTGTTCCTCCACCATACTCTACCACTAGGAATACGCACTTGGTAGTCCCTGGACCGGCCAATACCCATGACAACCCCAACTTTGTCCCAGCGGTGAGATACTGGATTTTGAATCCTGACCTGCTGGCAGATACTCAACCTGGGAAGGGGGCGGGCATGACATTCGTACCGAGTAGCGATATCTGCGGCTCGTTCTGCTGCACGGCGGTCACATTCTTCAGTCTTGGCCTGCCATTCTTGAGAAAAAGACTTCGGGTGGGCAGGAACACAAGACCTGAGATGATGTCCATATAGAACCTGGGCTGGGGAGCGTCCGGTGAATTTCGGGGTGTTGCGTAACTAACAAACCTCGATCGAAATCCTCGCAGTCGATATTTCCTGTGGGTGACACCTTAAGGATCAGGTGTTTAACAGTCTTGACTGCGGCTTCAGCGTGTCCATTCGCCTGGGGGTAGTGGGGCGAGGTCACGACATGACGGACTCCCCAACGGTCCATGAAGTCCCGTAACTCGTGGCTGGTGAACTGGGGTCCTCCATCAGTCCTGAGGCGGAGGGGAACACCAACTTCTCTGAAGTAATGTCTGAAATTCCGGATGGTAGCAGTAGCCGTTGTATCACTACCACAGGGGACGAAAACAGGCCATCCAGACAATCGGTCGGCAATGACGAGGAAGGACTTCCCTGCCACTGCAAAGAAGTCGGCCGACACAGACTCGAAGGGTCTTGAAGGGTTATCGTCACACATTAAAGGTTCCTGTTGCTGGCTGGGTTGCAGAATCTGGCACGGCTCATAGGCACGGACGGTACTTGCAATGTCCGTGTCGATTCCGGGCCAAAATACAGTAAGCTTCGCCCGTCGCTTGGTGGCCTCCACTCCTCGATGGCTGTCGTGAAGGTGGGTCAAGGTACGGCGGCGTAGGGCAGCAGGAATGACTACTCGTGGACCATACAAGACGAGGTCTCCGTCACAATAGAGGTCCTCGGGTATCTTCTAGTACGGGAGTAGCGATTCATGAAGGTCGTATCGGTTAGAAGGAAATCCCTGGGACACACAGTCGACAAGCCGGATGTAGGAAGGGTCGGCCCGGGCTGCGGTACAGAGATCTTCAAGGGTCTTGTCTGCATCCGGTGCTGTAGACTCTTCTGATGTGAAGATGGCCTTCAATGAGACTACTGACTTGAGGGATGCAGCAGCTGTAGAACACAACATCTCGTCCTCTTGGGTGGGGAGACTGACAGGGGCGCGGGACACTGTCCCGCCGGGACAGGGCATCCGGGATGCACAGCAGCTTACCCGCACGCCACACAGCCGTGAAGAGATAAGGCGAGAGCTTCTCTTTCAAACGTTGAAGGCGAGGATTCTCCACTGCATCCAAACAGTAGTGATTGATAATAGGTACAAGAGGGTGATGATCCGTGAAGAGGGTGAAGTGCTGAAGTCCTATCAGGTAGAAGCGGCACTTCGCCATCGCCCAGACAACAGCCAACATCTCCAGCTCAATCGTGGCATATCGGGTCTCGGCGTCCGTCAGGAACCGGGATCCACACTGAATTAAGCGGAGGTGTCCACCGCCATGGTCCTGCAGAAGGGCGTAACCAACGCCGTAGAGTCTGGAGGCGTCAGTTTGGAGGACGGTGGGTATGGCTGGGTCGTAACAGGCGAGGACAGGTGGACTTAAGAGGGCCTGCTTGACTCGCTGGAAGGCCTCTTGATGATCTGGGGTCCATAGGAATGTCCTCCTGGGGCTCAGCAGGGGGAGTAACGGCTGGGCTGCGGCGGAGATGTCAGGTGAAAATTCAGCCAGCTGATTGACCAGACCCAAAAAAGAACAGAGGTCTGTCAGGTTGGCAGGGGTTGGAAAATCCCTGATTCCACTTAATTTCTCGGGGTCAGCTGCGATACCTGATGCTGAGAGAGTGTACCCACAGAAGTTCACTGATGGTGCGGCGACTACAAACTTGTCAGCGTTGAGGGTAATCCCGTACTTTCGACATCTGGTGAGAACTTCATATATTCGGGAGAGGTGGGCACAGTAGTCTTCGTCATGGAGTAAAATATCATCAACCACCTTGACACAATTCGTGACTCCTTGAAGGGCAGCGTCACCATGTTGACAGAATGCATCGCTTGTAGCGGCAAATCCCATGGGGCCTCTGCAATACTGATATCTTCCATATGGTGTGATGAATGTAGTCAAATGCTGGTCTTCTTCGGCCAAATCGATCTGCCAAGAACCACATAAGGCGTCCATCGTTGTAAAAAAACTTTGCCTTCGGGTCCACATTTCGAACAGCTCCGAAGGGTGTGGGTGAAGGGTGGGCTGGACAGGAAACTTGCTGGTTAAGTTTTGACAGATCGGTGGTGATCCGTACTCCACCACGAGGTTTGGCGACGGGGACGAGAGGGTGGCACCAAGGTGAAGGTTCGTCTCCGGCCGGCTTGATTATTCCCTGAGCAACCATGGAGTCAAGCTCTTGTCTAACTAGCTCCTTGTAGGCGTGAGGAATCAAACGAGGGGTGTGGATGGCAAAAGGTGTGGCATCATCCTTAAGATGAATCTTCATAAGTGGACCCACCATCGGCTTGAGTGGTGTGGATCCTAAAGATTTCTTCGTTACCAACACGTCAGCAAACTCCTTGAGAAGGTAAGCTCTTGCATCAGAAGGGGATGTGTTAGTAGAGATAGGGAGTTCCTTCAACCTGTTGACATGGGTGACCTTTAAAATAGGTTTGGGGAATTCCTTGGAAATAATGGCCAACTCTTGACAATGGCCATATGATAAAAGCGGAGTCGGGATCCCATCATGAACATCAATCCGGGCTGAGCAAGACTGCTTACCAAAGGAAAGAGTAGCCCAGAAAGATCCCAAAGCTGGAGCCATCTTGGAACCATAAGCTGTCAGTTTCGTTGTCTGAGGAGGGGGCTGTAGGTTGCTCCCGGGTATTCCCAAGCTTGCCAAGTGTTGTGGACCAATTACTGAGACGTCAGCACCGGTGTCAGGTAACATCTGAAGACTGGATGACAAGTTACCATGAGAAATGACGACACTGATGTGCTGGGGCGTCGTGTCTGTGGAACAATGTACACGACAGCAGGAACGACTGGACACAGCGCCTTGATGCTTGCCAGGAGGAGGGGGCGTGCCAGCACTACCTGAGGATGACTTCTTGGATCCTTGGTGGTGTCCTTTCTGTGTCTTCTTACAACAACATTTGTCATAATGGCCCACACGACCACAAAGTCTGCACTGAACTTTGCTAGCAGGGCACTTGACTGTGTAAGCCCAGTGGCCCTGACGGTCGCAACTTCTGCTCACGCTTTGAGCAGCTGGGCACTGGGAGGCATCATGCTGTCTCGCACAGCTGTTACTCAAAGCTGCTGCTGAAGGTGTAGCTGGAGGGTGAGGGGTGGGGTTACCTTGCTGCTTCTTACCCTTTCTGTAGGAAGACACCGCCCTCACCTGGTCAGGTTGTGAGCGTAAAGCTGAAGTCGCACACCTGGCGGCCTCGTACGCTCGACATTTTGTAACAACATCTTGAAGGGAGGAAGTGGGGTCAAGTGAAATGAGACGCTGAACTAGCTCTTCATCTCGAATACCCGTTAAAATAATTGTCTTGAGTTGTGTCTCTTCACAGACTTGAGAATTTCCAGGACAAACATCAACTTCCTCTGAACATCTTTTCAGTCTTACAAAAAATGCATGAAAAGATTCTCCATCAAGCTGCTTACATTGGAGGAGTTCTCTTCTTCTAAGTGCTTCGTTGCGCTGTCCCTTAACATGTTCCTGAAACTTGTCAAGCACGGCCTCTACAGTCAGAGTTGTCGTAGGAGGCACTTGAAGTGTGTGCTCGAGAGTACGTTGTGTCTCCAAGGACAAGCACATACGAAGCTGTATCATCAGTTTAGGCTGTGGTAAACTTGACAGGTCAACCATTGTTGCATAGTCTTGCCAACGTCAACGCCATTCCCGAAATATCTGATAAGAAGCGTCAGACTTCAGAGAGGGAGGCGTTTGTGCTGCAGCCTTTTGAGGAATTGTTGAACCGACTCTGGGAAATGAGGTACCAGTACCTCTAGTCGTATCAGCATTAGTAGTAGCAGAAGAATCTTGTACAGTAGATCGTTGTGGGGAGGCTAACAGGGAAATCAAGACTTCAAATCTGGCTTGATCCTCTCTTCTTCTCAGGTCATTCTCACTTCTACGTATATCTTCTAGTTCTCTGCGCCTTTGTTCGTCTTCGTGGCGTCGTCTTTCAGACTCTCTGTACTGAATTTCTTCCTCTTCTCTCCTTGCAACATAGTCCTGGCGTCGAGAAGTTTCCATCCACTTTATCAGTTGAAGGAGATCTTTGGATGCAGGCACAGCAGGAGAGCTTGCTCGCGATGAACGAGGAGATTCTGTGGGTGATTGGGCGTTGTCACTGTGGGGAGCCTGGGGCCTGAGTGTGGGTGGGGCGAGGTCTCCCAAACTTAAACTCATAACCCCATCGTCCAGGGTATCATTTTGATCCCTGTGAGACATGCCGACAGCTTCTGTACTCTATCTGTGCAAGAGACCGGGTCAACCCCTCGTAATCTATGCACAGAATTACAGAAGTCTAAAGTAATTTGCAAGAATTTAATATAAGGTGGGCCTGTGAGTGCGTGTGTGTGTGTGTGTGTGTGTGTGTGTGTATGGCTCGTTGCTGGGAGGCTTGGTGCGCTGCCAGACGTAGTGGCAGCTGGGCGCAAGGCAACTGAACCGAAGTTTGCTCACTGCTCAGTCACCCAATGACCGTAGGCGGGAGGGGTTGTACTGCTGGGCAAGCTCCCTCAGTCATCTGACTGCAGTTTGCAGACAATTCTGATTAAATACACAACACAGCACTTCACAGAACACTTCACTTCACAGCACAGCACTGTACACAGCATAGCACCTCACAACACTGTAAGTCCTGAGGCTTGTAGTCTGGCTGTAAATCGTTGGCGAAGCTGAAGACGAAACGCCATTAACACAGTCCGGCAGGAAGGATGAATTCACTCTGTATCTCAATAAGAAATCTCACTGCGCCATCTATGTTTGTCTTTGGTACCCCCAAAATGTTCTACACTACTGAGGGTATACACAAACACTTGTTATCTTGAAAAAAGGTTCTTATTCTCGTACGGGAGATGAATACAGAGGAACAAAGAAACTGGCTTCCACACCATAAGGACTAGTGATCTCAACTCTCTGTATCACTCTGTGCTGGCATGTACAGATGCCAGCATTCACAAGCTGAATACATAATATGAAAATATGATAATTCACATACATAACATGGTGTATAATAAATGGAAATATTACATAGGATCAATACATGTTCTGTAATACTTTACTATACATAATTAATAGAGTAACATAAGAACGCACAGCTTAAGGTACTACTTCATGTCCATATTATACAAACAGTTCGGTGTCAACATATCACACCCAGGTTCTTTTCACTTCTGGTCTTATTTAATGATGTTTCATCATCCTGTTGGTGCCTCTTTCAGACTCCTCATTTACGAAGAGAAAGTAGAATGTCTTCAGTTGTCTATTTTATGCTATAGTAGGGCAAGCAGGGATTTGGTAGAAGTGTATAGGCCCTTCAAAGGACATTACTCGGTCAAATGTGTACAAATCTGAAGTTCTAAGATGAATGCTCTACTAAAGGTTACAGCTTAAGTTAAAGTCGCTATTGTTACAGAAATCTGTCATAAAGTCTCGGAATATCTTACCAGGGAATTTTGTCACAGCACTGAGTTGGAGTTAATTCTAGTTCTGACTTGACCAACACTGGCACATGTTCTGGTACAGTACATGCCCAATACTTAATCAGAAATGGATTGATAGACTACCCGACCGACTAGTAAACTGACGTGTGGCGAAGAGGGTAAAGTAAGGTTAGAGTAAAAGAAGATAACCAGATGAGCGTGTTGAATTACATTTGTTATAGTACATGAGAGCAACCCAATGGGATTACAATAGTGATCACAAGAAGATAAGGCAAGAAACAAGGAATATTGACCATTCTAACTTGTTGAACAGTAAGGATGTGGATTCTTCCTGGAAGATCATGGAAGACAGACAAATATTTGATAGAAAATATATATCCAAGACAAAACGTGTTCAAGAACATCTGGAAATCTTTAAACATGAACCATGTAGAATTTGCCAAGGAAATCTGTTTCAAAATATGGTTCGTCACTAATGAGGAGCTGAACAGTGATGTATGCGGAGTTATGATC
>NW_024750688.1:0-6354 GCF_018991925.1 Homarus americanus
CGGTGCTGTCTTGAGGATGAGGTATTTTACGGACTTTACCGCTGCCTCGGCGTGGCCATTCGCCTGCAGGTAATGAGGGGAGGTGACGATGTGGTGGACGCCCCAGCGTTCGGCGAAGCTCTTGAACTCGTGGCTATTGAACGGGGGCCCACCGTCGGTTCGGAGGCGGAGAGGCACTCCGACTTCCCGGAAGAAACAACAAAACATCCGGATGACCCTGGAAGAGGTGGTGTCCCGATCACAGGGAACTACCACGGGCCATCCAGAGAGCCTGTCGGCGACCACCAGGAAAGACTTTCCGGCCACATTAAAGAAGTCGGCGGACACGGACTCAAAGGGCCGCTTCGGGAGGTCATTGCACAGGCACGGCTCTTGTTGCTGGCTGGGCTGGAGTTGCTGGCAAGGCTCACAGGCCTCAACCGTGCTCTTAATATCAGCGTCAATACCAGGCCAGAAGATGGTCTGACGGGCTCTGCGCCTGGTGGCTTCAACGGCGCGGTGGCTGTCATGGAGGCGGGATAAGGTGCGCCGGCGGAGGTCAGCGGGAACGACGATCCTGGGGCCGTACAACACCAGCTCTCCGTCCGCATAGAGGCTATCCCTTAGCTTCCAGAAGGGGAGGGCGGAGGCGTGAATGTCGTACCGGTTGGTGGGGAATCCAGCGGAGACGTAGTCGAGGAGTTGGACGTATGCCGGGTCTTGAGCGGCGGCGATGCGAAGCTCCTGGAGAGTCCTATCGTCTTCGATGGAGGGCGTCGTCGTCGTCTTGTCAGCAAGAGAAGTGGCTGTGTGTGTCACTAAAGACCGAACGTGAGCAGCGGCCGTGGTACAGTCGACTTCATCTTCAGGTGTGGGGCGACTAACAGGGGCTCGGGAGAGGGCGTCTGGTATGCACAGAAGCTTCCCGGCGCGCCACACAGCTGTAAAGACGTAAGGGGCGGTCTTCTCTTTGAGACGTTGGAGGCGAGGATTTTCGATGGCGTCCAACGTGTAGTGATTAAGAATGGGTATGAGCGGGCGATGGTGCGTCATGAGGGTGAAATGCCCAAGGCCGAACAGGTAAAGGCGGCACTTGGCCATAGCCCAGGCGACTGCCAGCATCTCTAGTTCAATGGTGGCGTATCTGGTCTCCGTGTCCGTCAAAAACCTGGAGCCACACTGAACTAAGCGCAGTCTACCCTGGCCGTGGTCTTGAAGGAGGGCATATCCGAGGCCGTATAGACGGGAGGCGTCGGTCTGGAGGACCACTGGTAAGGACGGGTCGAAGGGTGCCAGGACTGGTGGTGACAGCAACGCCTTCTTAACATTCCTGAACGCTAGGTCGTGGTCAGGAGTCCAGAGGAAAGAGCGCTTGGGGCTCATGAGGGGACGTAGAGGTTGGGCTGATGTGGCGATTTTAGGGGAGAAGTCGGCCAGCTGATTTACCAGGCCCATAAATGAGCGAAGGTCGGTCAGGTTCGCTGGAGTAGGGAAGTCCTTGATGGCCTTGACCTTCTCCTCATCAGCTGAGATCCCCTCGGGCGAGATGTTGTAGCCGCAGTAGTTAACTTGGGGGGCGGCGACCACAAATTTATCTTTGTTCAGGGTGATACCATGGGCACGACATCTTGTGAGCATCAGATGAACTCGGTTCAAGTGGGCCGGGAGATCATCGTCGAAGAGCAGGATGTCATCTACGACCTTCACGCAGTTGGTGACGCCCTGCAGAGCCATATCCCCACGGAGGCAGTACGCATCCCCCGTTGCTGCGAAGCCCATGGGTCCGCGGCAGTGTTGGAAGCGGCCGTAGGGCGTGATGAATGTAGTGAGGTGGCGATCTTCTTCCGCCAGGTCGACTTGCCAGTACCCATGTAGTGCATCCGCCGTGGTAAAGAACTTTGCAGACGGGGTGACGCTGCAGACTGCTTGGATGGGCGTAGGCGATGGATGGGCGGGACGGGAGACCTGCGAGTTGAGATGGGTGAGGTCCACTGTGATGCGAACACCTACGGGCTTGGGTGCCAAGACCATAGGGTGGCACCACTCGGAGGGCTCCTCGCCGGCGTGTCTGATGATCCCCTGCTGCACCAGAGAATCGAGCTCCGCCTTCACCTTGTCCCGTATGGCAAAGGGGATAGGCCTGGGTGTGTGGATGGCGAAAGGCGTCGCGCCAGGCTTGAGGTGGATTCTCATCGGGGGGCCTGTCATCTTCTTGGGCGGCGTCTTCTGGAGGTCGGGCTTGGAGACAAGGACGTCGCTGAACTGACGAAAAAAGAACTCCCGGGCGGCAGCAGGTGTGGTCATGGCTGAAACAGGTATCTCTGCACACCTGTTGAGGTGTGTCAGAGCGAGGATGGGCTTTGGGAACTCGGATGAGACGATGGCCAAGTCCTGACAATGGCCACATGACAAGAGAGGGGTTTGGATGCCCTCATGGACGTGGACTGTGGCAAGGCAAGACTGTAGTGTTGCCTTGAAGCAACCCAAAGGTGGAGACATCGGGGACCCGTCCGCTGTGAGCACGTCGTTCATGGCTGTGGGTGACAGGCTACTCCTGGGGATGTTGAGGGCGTCCAGGTGTGTTGGTCCAATCACCGTGATGTCCGCGCCCGTGTCAGGTATCATCAGGAGGTTGGAAGAGTTGGTACCGTAGGACAGACGAACATTGACGGGCTTGGGGGACCTGTCACTCGAGGCATCATCCACGCGTCGGCATCCTTTGTTGTTCTTGGGAGACGGTGGTGTGGACGTTCTGTCGGGCTGTAAAGAGACGTTTTGACCTGGAGATGGAGGCTTCTTGGTGGACCTGCAACACTTGGCGAAGTGTCCTTGCTTGTTGCAAGCGTTGCATGAGGCCTTGTTGGCAGGACATCGAGTTGTGCGGGGCCAATGGCCTTGAAACCCACAGTTTCGACATGTACTATCAGCCGCAGGGCACTTTCCTGGACCATGCTGGCGCTGACAGTTTCTGCAGGATTCGGGAGAAGAAACTGGTGACTGTGACGGGGGCTGTGGAGAGGACGCCGTCTGCATCTGGCGTTGATTCCTCTTGTAGGTGGAGACGGCGTGAACTTGAGATGGCGATGAGTGTATAGCTGAGGCAGCCTCTCTTGTGGCCTCATACGACCTGCAACAGGTGACGAAATCGGTGAGGGAAGAGGCGGCGTCGAGGGTGAGGAGTTTCTGAAGCAGGTCCTCGTCACGTACACCCATCAGCAAGATCATCTTGAGCTGGATCTCAGCACAGGTTACAGGATCGCCTGTGCATAGGTCCACCTCGGCTGCTAGGTCCTTAAGTCGTGCATAGAAGTCTGAGAATGATTCCCCAGAAGCTTGTTTGCAGGATAGCAGTTCCCTACGACGCAAAGCTTCATTGCGGAGGCCACGGAAATGACTCTGCAAGGCGTTTAAAACCTCTGTCACTGACCTGGGGGAGTCAGGGGGGATGGCTAGCGTGTGCTCTAGGAGGCGTTGAACATCGAGGGAAATGCACGATCTTAATTGGATGAGTTGTTTATGAGGGGGCATTCGATTGAGGTCAGACATAACAGCAAAGTCTTCGAAACGACGTCGCCATTGACGGTATACTTGATATGTTGCATCAGATTGAAGAGGTGGGGGCTGGGAACTGAAGACTTGCTGTGCAGGGGTGTACTCGAGACGGCAGGCGGTGGAGGAGGCACGGAGAGGTCGACGAGAGTTGAGACTGGAACAGGTGGTTGAGAAGACACTGAGGCATACCTAGGGGAGATAGGTGACGTGTGAGGAGGCGTTGTCTGAAGGATAGATGAAGAGGCTGAAGCTGGCGAATTGGTTGTGGCAGCTGGTGAAGTCGTCCTCGTTGCCAGCAATTCCAATAGGTCCAGGAATTTGCGGTTATCAGCTTGGTGTTGTTGTTGAAGTTGAAGGCGGTAAGCTGATTCCTCTGACTGTCTTGACAATTCCTCTTGATGTCGTTTTTCCTCCTCTAATTGACGTCTTTGGGCTTCCTTCTCTTGAGAAACTTGTAGGAAGTGGATTAACTGACGTATATCCTGGCTCCCATCCTTTGAATTTGGCGCGCCCGGCGTGTGAGGCGTCGTCTTCCTCATAATCCTCATATAAATTTCCCAGCAAATCGTCGTGGTCAGACATCTCGTGTTTGGTATTGTTGAGATGGGAAAGACAAGGAGAATAAGGTGAAGTGCTATATTTTCGCCAATGGATTTGCTTAAGTGCAGGAACTGGCTGGCAAGTAAAAGAGTACTGACTGTAATATTTGTGAAGTGAGAGGAGGCGGCTGGCGGCGGT
Source organism: Homarus americanus (assembly GCF_018991925.1). Lineage (NCBI taxonomy): Eukaryota > Metazoa > Arthropoda > Malacostraca > Decapoda > Nephropidae > Homarus > Homarus americanus. The sequence goes on from NW_024750688.1 coordinate 4,270, forward strand.
GTATTCCACCGCGCGCGGGCGAGCTGGCTCAGTGGGAAGGGGACGCGGGCAGTGGCTTGCGGGCCGGCGTAGATGGAGGATGTATGCCGGAAGTGCTGTCTTGGAAACTGGGCTGGAGGCGTGTCTGCTACCTGTAGGGCCGCAGAAACATAGCAAAGAGACATGAAAGGCACTGCACTTCACTTAGGGCACTTCACAAGGTCACAAAGCACTTTAAATCCAGGGGCACTGTGGAGTATATCTTCTGGGCGGGAAACACGAGGCCGGAAACAGACAGGGCCGGCTCTTGAGGCTTGTAAACTGTCGTGTTGGAGCTACTCAAACTGCGCCATGTGGTGGATGTAATCCTAGACAAGGTTCTTGAAACTCCAGGGCACGAGCAGTAGATATATTCAACAAGTGGTACAAGACTTGGCGTGATAGCCAACCGGTACAGGAACAGGAGTCAGCACAAGGAACTCCTCGCCGTAGGCAGGCCGAAGCCGATCTGAGGGAAATTAGCTAGCTAGGCAAGGAGAGTTGCTAGACATTACTAGGACAATAAATGAAGTCTTCTAATTACTCGACTAGCGCGGTACAGACATAGTACATCGGGACATAGTAAATGAACATAGGCATTAGACATAAGCATAGACATCAGACATGCTATAATAATATGTAGTAATACAGACATGTGAATAAATGGTACAATGAATGGTGACAAGAGTCCTGGCGTCAGGCGTGTTCACATATCTTGGTATGTACATATCCATACAACCACCACTGTGTCATGACCAGTGACTGCTGCCTCCTCGTAACCACCGCTGTGTTAGGACAAATGACTACTGCCTCCTGGTGACCACCACTGTGTCAGAACAAATGAATGCTGCCTCCTGGTGACCACCACTGTGTCAGGACAAATGACTGCTGCCTCTTGGTGACGACCACTGTGTCAGGTACAAATGACTGCTGCCTCTTGGTGACCACCACTGTGTCAGGACAAATGACTCCTGCCTCCTGGTGACCACCACTGTTTCAGGATAAATGACTGCTGCCTCCTGGTGACCACCACTGTGTCGTGACCAATGACTGCTGCCTCCTGGTGACCACTGCTGTGTCAGGACAAATAACTGCAACCTCCCTGGTGACCACAGCTGTCACTTGACAAATGACTGCTACCTCTTAGTGACCGCCACTGTGTCATGACAATGACTGCTGCCTCCCTAGTAACCACCACTTTGTGTCAGGACAAATGACTGCTGCCTCTTGGTGACCACCACTGTATCATGACCAATGACTGCTGCCTCCCTCGTAACCACCACTGTGTCAGGACAAATGACTGCTGCCTCCTGGTGACCACCGCTTTGTCAGAACATATGACTTCTGCCTCCTGGGTACCACCGCTGTGTCAAAACAAATGACTGCTGCTTCCTGGTGACCACCACTGTGTCAGAACAAATGACTGCTGCCTCCTGGTGACCACCACTGTGTCAGGACAAATGACTGCTGCCTCCTCATGACCACCGTTGTATCAGAACAAATGACTGCTGCATCCTGGTGGCCACCACTGTTCCAGGACAAATGACTGCTGCCTCCTGGAGACCACCGCTGTGTGAGAACAAATGACTACTGCCTCCTGGTGACCACCACTGTGTCAGAACAAATGACTACTGCCTCCTTGTTACCACCACTGTGTCAGAACAAATGACTGCTGCCTCCTAGTGACCACCACTCTATCAGAACAAATGACTGCTGCCTCCTGGTGACCACCACTGTGTCAGGACAAATGACTGCTGCCTCCTGGTGACCACCACTGTGTCAGGACAAATGACTGCTACCTCCTGGTGACCACAGCTGTGTCAGTACAAATGACTGATGCCTCCTGGGGACCACCGCTGTGTCAGGACAAATGACTGCTGCATCCTGGTAACCTTAGCGGTGTCAGAACAAATGACTGCTGCCTCCTGGTGACCACCGCTGTGTCAAAACATATGACTGCTGCCTCCTGGTGACCACCACTGTACGAGGACAAAGGATTGCTACCACCTGGTCACCATCGCTGTGTCAGACCAAATAACTGCTGCCTCCTAGTGACCACCACTGTGT
>NW_024750689.1:0-4388 GCF_018991925.1 Homarus americanus
TGTCACTCATGTTACTTGTATATTATTTGTAATTCGTAACCCATTCCCCAAATATGTAACTGTATATTTTCAGCCTTCTGGCTGCCAAGCTCTTTCAATAAACCGTTAATTATTATCATTATTATTATTTACACACACACACAAGGACTAAACAGTTGCAGTTGTTTACGCTCTCACAGAAAGACACGGAGGCTTGGACCTGTAAACATGATGGATCAAATAAATATAAAATATGTTTATAAAGACACTCAGCAGTAAATAATGAATCACGCGAAGATTAGACATCCCAGTAAATATAACCTTGTGATTAAACGCCTTACATGACGAGTCCTCAGTTCGAATAATAACCAGTTGAAAGAAATTATCCTCTATAATTATGTAATGTATATCTACAGTAACGTATCATTATGAAAATATGTATGTATAATGTATGTGTGTGTGTGTGTGTGTGGTCAAGCAAGAGCCTGTAATCAATTATTGCTAATCCTTCACCTTAGACCTGACCCCAAACTTACCTATCCATCTCCCAGTCACACACACACACAAGGTCGGCTGGTCAACCTCCCTGTACTTATGCCAAAATTTTATGACTTAAGAGGAAGTTTAAATAACGTAAGTAAATAATGACTCTTAATATCACGACTTATTTATGTTGTTGTTGTTGTTGTTGGTGTTGTAGGTGGTGGTGGAGGTGGTAATGGTGTTGTTGTTGTTGTTGTTGTTGTTGGTGTTGTAGGTGGTGGTGGAGGTGGTAATGGTGGTGTTGTTGTTGTTGTTGTTGTTGTTGTTGGTGTTGTAGGTGGTGGTGTGTGTGGTGGTGTTGTTGTTGTTGTTGTTGTTGGTGTTGTAGGTGTGGTGGTGGAGGTGGTAATGGTGTTGTTGTTGTTGGTGTTGGTGTTGTAGGTGGTGGTGGAGGTGGTAATGGTGGTGTTGTTGTTGTTGTTGTTGTTGTTGTTGGTGTTGTAGGTGGTGGTGGAGGTGGAAATGGTGGTGTTGTTGTTGTTGTTGTTGTTGTTGTTGGTGTTGTAGGTGGTGGTGGAGGTGGTAATGGTGGTGTTGTTGTCGTTGTTGGTGTTGTTGTTATATTGTATATACATAACATATATCTTTGGTCATATATAGAAGCTAACTCAGGGACAAAATATATTTATTTCTTTTGGTTTTGTTTTTTTCCCGCCAGTTACAGTAGGTTAGGATAAGTTAGGTTAGGTTATGACAGTAGGTTAGGATAGGTTAGGTTAGGTTATGACAGTAGGTTAGGATAGGTTAGGTTAGGTTATGACAGTAGGTTAGGATAGGTTAGGTTAGGTTATGACAGTAGGTTAGGATAGGTTAGGTTAGCATTAGGGGTTGCTAATTTTCCAGTAATATAATCTCCAGGTGAACCATATCGGGTCCTCCATAACAAGACGAGAAAGTGACAGACACACTAACATGCACAATGACAACACAACAGACTCATGGGGGGGGACCATCTTACCCTCACAAACCCAACACCAATAAAGTGAAGACCCTCACCAAGAGCTCTTAAGACCCTTCACAAGTATTTGGCGTATAAGTGAATAAGTATCTTTCAGGTGACCAACTTTCACCTGTTGTCATTGCCAGTCAATCATTTACGTCAACTGAAGGTCAACAGAAGCATAAAAGGACATTTAATAAAGGTGACGGATATATAAGTTGACAGAAAGATTATCTCCCTTATCGTCCTTAGTTGAAGAGAATTATCTTGCCTTGAAGAGATAGAGTGCGTCATGGATTATAATGGTCGTGGCTAGGGTAATGACCAGTGACTAATTTAGTTTTTTTTATTATAAATTATCAAAAAATTATCACCACTATACCATACACCACTACAACGCTGTATTTTCTTTTTTATTCATATTACCGAAAGTTTTTTTTTTTACAACGGCTCATTAGAGTTATTTCAGCATTTTTATTACATTATGTAATTAAAAATGGTAAGTTAAGTTGACACTCTCTTGTATGATTATATATATATATATATATATATATATATATATATATATATATATATATATATATATATATATATATATATATATATATATATATATATATATATATTAGGGTGGTTAAAAAAAAGTAAAGTTCTTTATATTTTTTAGTGCTCAATGTTTATTTGCGTCCTTTACATGAAAACACATTTCAGGTGAAATTATAGGTAATTACAGCTTCATTTAGGGTATGCACAAGTGGCCCGAAAATTCTACTTCTCTAATGTTTTCTCCCTCTATAAAATATTTCTTGTTCCTGACATCAGATATATATGGGCAAATTGTTTTTTCCAGTGCTCATTGCTCAAACATCCACTAGATGAAAACACTTTTTAGGTTAAATTGTTTAAATTGTTCTCAAATCAATGAATATTTTGGGTATGCACACGTCAACCAAAATTCCTGCCCAAGAGTATAAAGCTTTGGTATTAGTCAAATTCCCTCAATTGTCAGAGGAAAATAAATACCAACAAATAAATGAAAAAAATAAATAACTTGTTACAAATCTTCTTAATTACACAATTGTCCAGTTTGTACATGCCATTACTCAAACTGGACAATTTGGTAATTAAGAAGATTGGTAACCAGGTGGGGTCACCTTACCCTCTGACCTGACTACCAACCGTTGTGTGCTATTTAAAGATTAGTAGGGTCATTACCTAATACCTGACCATTGTGGACCTGGTCTCACCCTCCTCTGTATATATACACCTTGGTTTGTATTACTCTCTCTAGTTTGTACTCACCCCTGAAGATGTGAATTACACGAAAGCGCTTGGGAACTTCGTGTTTTCTTCTTTCCTTGTGGTTATCAGCATATACCTGGATCACGCGCACCTACAGTGATTTACGTGCATATATATATATAAAGCACGCGGACTTCTACATACAATCAACACCTCAACCCGCCAGGATTCGAACCCACGGCCCACGAGCCTATGACTGTGACCGGGGAACGCTAACCACTGGACCACCAGCGGGTTGAGGTGTTGGTTGTATGTAGAAGTCCGCGTGCTTTATTGGGCTAATGAAATATATATGGATCCTCGTGTTTCGAAGCCGGATTTGGTAAAACGTTACTCTGACCACCTACGTGATACTGGTGGTCCCCATTAGAGGTTCACGGCACCATAAGCTCGTTGAACAGGCTTTGTGTGAAATATAACAAAGTCTAGGACTACTTTTGTATCCTGGTGGTCCAGCGGTTAGCGTTCCCCGGTCACAGTCATGGGCTTGTGGGCCGTGGGTTCGAATCCTGGCGGGTTGAGGTGTTGATTATATATATATATATGTGTGGTAGTTATGTAAACAACCTTATTTTATTTACTAATTTACGTATTTATATGTTTCCTCGTTTATAGTGAGTTTAAATGTGTTGATTATCATATTACAGGTGTTGTGTTGTGTTGTGTTCAATCTATTATATTTTCATATATTCACTGTTAAGTAAATTATATCTAGTTACTTACTGTATAATCAGTAAAATCTTTAAAACAATAATCACACAATAGCATATTAATATTAACAAAGAATTATTTAGTTCATCAAAAACTCTCATATAAATTACTTTATGCTTCATCTATATACTTCACATATATATATATATCAAGTATAATTGCTTATTCATTATATCAAATGACAATTAACTAACAAAAATTAATGACCTTACCATCTCCTGAGGTATTTCTAACACATAGGAAAAATTCTCCAGAGACAGACGTTACACCTCTGTCCTGTAAGAACTTATATCAAGAAATGGCTATTTTAATCCATCTGCTCCTATCTCTATCTTGTGTTCGTTTCCCTGTGTGTCTATGTCCCTGGTACGAAGTGTACCCCAGCAGACACACACACATGTACATTAATATTCTCCTTAAACCACCAGCTGACTCCCTGACGCTCACCGGTTCAGGTCACCTTAATTACGTGTTTTATGCGATAATTGGTATCTCGTCGCACCTGTCTCATAACAAAGTCTTGAGGGGTTGTTGTGATGGTTGGTACGAAGTGTAATCTTAATGTAATTGTCCTATTTCTTAGCACAGTTATAATAATTTCACGAGGTGGAACGTAACACCGGGATATGTATGTTATACTAGTGAGTGTATTCATGTTATACTTGAGAATGTTATCACGTTATACTTGAGAATGTTATCACGTTATACTTGAGAATGTTATCATGTTATACTTGAGAATGTTATCATGTTATACTTGAGAATGTTATCATGTTATACTTGAGAATGTTATCACGTTATACTTGAGAATGTTATCATGTTATACTTGAGAATGTTATCATGTTATACTTGAGAATGTTATCATGTTATACTTGAGAATGTTATCATGTTATACTTGAGAATGTTATCATGTTAT
>NW_024750690.1:0-8449 GCF_018991925.1 Homarus americanus
TGACCAGAGGACTTTGTTATACTCGATTGGGGGATATGCTATACTCGATCAGTGGACTTTGTTATACTCGATTAGGGGCCTTTGTTTTACTCGATGAGGGGGCTTTGTTATACTCAACCAGGGGACTTTTTTATAATCGATCAGGGAACTTTGTTATACTCAACCAGGGGGACATTTTCAAAATTAAACAGGGGACTTTGTCATACTCGATCAGGGGAATTTTGTTATACTCGATCAGGGGATATGTTATATTCGATCAGGGGACTTTGTTATACTCAACCAGAGGACTTTGTTATACTCGATCGGGGACTTTGTTATACTCAATCAGGGGACTTTGTTATGCTCGATCTGGGGACTTTGTTATCCTCGATCAGGGGACTTTGCTATACTCGACCAGGGGACTTTGTTATACTCGATCAGGGGTCTTTGTTATACTCAACCAGAGGACTTTTTTATACTTGACCAATGGACTTTGTTATACTAGATGAGAGGCCTTTGTTATAATTGATCTGGGGACTTTGTTATACTCGAGAAGGGGACTTTTTTATACTCGATCAGGGACTTTATTATACTCGACCAGAGGACTTTGTTATACTCGATCAGGGGATGTGTTATACTCGATGAGGGGACTTTGCTATACTTGATTAGGGGACTTAGTTATACTCGATCAGGGGAATTTTGTTATACTCGATCAGAGGACTTTGTTATACTCGACCAGGGGCCTTTGTTATACTCGATAAGAAAACTTTGTTATACTCGACCAGGGTACTTTGTTATACTCGATCAAGGGACTTTTGTTATACTCGATCAGGGGACTTTGTTATACTCGTCCAGGGGCCTTTGTTATACTCGATCACTAGACTTTGTTATACTCGTTAAAGGGACTTTGTTATACTCGATAAGGGGAATTTGTTATACTCGATAAGGGGACTTTGTTAGACTCGAACAGCGGACTTTGTTATACTCGACCAGGGAACTTTGTTATACTCGATTAGGCGGATTTGTTATTCTCGATCAGGGGACTTTGTTATACTCGATCAGGGGCCTTTGTTATACTCGAGAAGGGGGCTGTGTTAAACTCGACCAGGGGACTTTGTTATACTCGATATGGAGGCTTTGTTATTCTCGATCAGGGGACTTTGCTATACTCGACCAGGGGACTTTGTTATACTCGATCAGGGGTCTTTGTTATACTCGACCAGGGGACTTTTTTATACTTGACCAATGGACTTTGTTATTCTCGATGAGAGGCTTTTGTTGTACTCGATCTGGCGACTTTATTATACTCGAGCAGGGGACTTTGTTATACTCCATCAGGGGACTTTGTTATACTCAATCAGGGGACTTTGTTATACTCGATTAGGGCCCTTTGTTATACTCGATGAGAGGGCTTTGTTATACTCGACCTGGGGACTTTGTTATACTCGATCAGGGGACTTTGTTATACTCGACCAGGGGACTTTTTTATAATTAATCAGGGGAGTTTGTCATACTCGATCAGTGGACTTTCCTATATTTGACCAATGGACTTTGCTATACTCGATGAGGGGCTTTTGTTATACTCGATCTGGGGACTTTGTTATTATCGACCAGGAGACTTTGTTATACTCGAGCAGAGGACTTTGCTATACTCGATCAGGGGATATGTTATACTCGATCAGGGGACTTTGTTATACTCGATCAGAAGACTTTGTTATACTCGACGAGGGGCCTTTGCTATACTCGATTAGAAAACTTTGTTATACTCGACCAGGGGACTTTGCTATACTCGATGAGGGGACTTTGATATACTCGATCAGGGACTTTGTTATACTCGTCCAGGGGGCTTTGTTATACTAGGATCAGGGGACTTTGTTATTCTCGACCAGGGGACTTTGTTATACTCGAACAGAGGCCTTTGTTATACTCGGTCAGGGGACTTTGTTATGCTCGATCTGGGGAGTTTGTTATACTGGGCCAGGAAACTTTGTTATACTCGATCAGGGGATATGTTATACTCGATCAGGGGACTGCGTTAAACTGGAACAGGAGACTTTGTTATACTCGATCAGGGGACTTTGTTATATTCAATAAGGGACTTTAATGTTAGACCCAGGCGTACTTTTTATACCCTGACCAATGGATTTTGTTATACTCGATTAGGGGCCTTTGTTATACCATGAGGGGCCTTTGTTTTGCCTTGACCAGGGGACTTTTCTTAAGGTTTGATCAGGACTCGTTATGCACTCGGATCAGGGACTTTGTTATAACTCGATCAGCGGATTCTTTTCTAGACATTTGACCAATGGACTTTTACTATGGCCTTTCGGGAGATGGAAAGTTCTCGTTATACCTGAATGGGGACTTGCTTATAGTCGACCAGGGACATTGTTATACCTGATAGGGACCGGTTATAACGGATTAATAGCTTTGTTATACTGATGAGACCTGCTTGCGCATTCGACCAGGACACCAGCATTATACTCGATCAGGGGACTTTGATATACTCGATCAGGGACTTTGTTATACTCGTCCAGGGGGCTTTGTTATACTAGGATCAGGGGACTTTGTTATTCTCGACCAAAGGACTTTGTTATACTCGAACAGAGGCATTTGTTATACTCGGTCAGGGGACTTTGTTATGCTCGATCTGGGGAGTTTGTTATACTGGGTCAGGAGACTTTGTTATACTCGATTAGGGGATATGTTATACTCGATCAGGGGACTGCGTTATACTGGAACAGGGGACTTTGTTTTACTCGATCAGGGGACTTTGTTATATTCAATAAGGGGACTTAATGTTAGACTCGAAAGGGGACTTTTTTATACCTGACCAATGGATTTTGTTATACTCGATTAGGGGCCTTTGTTATACTCGATGAGGGGGCTTTGTTTTGCTCGACCAGGGGACTTTTTCATACTTGATCAGGGGACTTTGTTATACTCGATCAGGGGACTTTGTTATACTCGATCAGTGGACTTTTCTATATTTGACCAATGGACTTTACTATACTCGATGAGGGGCCTTTGTTATACTCGATCAGGGACTTTGTTATAGTCGACCAGGGGACATTGTTATACTCGATTAGGGGACTTTGTTATACTCGATCAATAGGCTTTGTTATACTTGATGAGGGGACTTGCTATACTCGACCAGGGGACTTTGTTATACTCGATTAGGGGACTTTGTTATACTCGAGCAGGAGACTTTGTTATACTCGATCAGGGGACTTTTTTATACTCGACCAGAGGACTTTGTTATACTCGATCAGGGGATATGTTATACTCGTCCAGGGGGCTTTGTTATACTAGGATCAGGGGACTTTTTTATGCTCGATCAGGGGACATTGTCTTATTCGATCAGGGCCCTTTGTTATACTCGACCAGGAGAATTTGTTATAATCGATTAGGGGACTCTGTTATGCTCGATCTAGGGTCTTTGTTAAACTGGGCCAGGAGACGTTGTTATACTCGATCAAGGGATATGTTATACTCGATCAGGGGACTTTGTTATACTGGACCAGGGGACTTTTTATACTTGACCAACGGACTTTGTTATACTCGATAAGGGGCCTTTCTTATACTCGATCAGGGGACTTTGTTATACTCGAGCAGGGGACTTTGTTATATTCGATCAGGGGACTTTTTTATACTCGACCAGAGGACTTTGTTTTATTCGATTAGGGGACTTTGTTATACTCGACCAGGGGACTTTTTTATACTCGACCAGAAGACTTTGTTATACTCGAACAGGGGATATGTTATACTCGATCAGGGGACTTTGTTATACTCGATGAGGGGCCTTTGTTATACTCGGTCAGGGGCCTTTATTATACTCGATCAAGGGACTTTGTTATACTGGGCCAGGGGACTTTTTTATACTCGATCAGGGACATTGTTACGCTGGACCAGGGGACATTTTTATTCTCGATTAAGAGACTTTGTTTTACTCGATTAGGGGACTTTTGTTACACTAGAAGACTTTGTTTTACTCGATAATGGGACTTTGATATACTCGATCAGGGGACTTTCTTATACTCGATGAGGGGCCTTTGTTATACTCGGTCAGGGGCCTTTATTATACTCGATCAAGGGACTTTGTTATACTCGATTAGAGGCCTTTTTTGGACTAGATCAGGGGACTTTTTTATACTCGAGCAGGGGGCTTTGTTATACTCGATAAGGGGACTTTGTTATACTAGATCAGGAGGCTTTGTTAACCTCGATCAGGGGACTTTGCTATACTCGACCAGGGGACTTTGTTATTCTCGATTAGGGGACTTTGTTATACTCGATCAGGAGGCTTTTTTATACTCGATCAGTGGACTTTGCTATCCTCGACCAGGGACCTTTGTTATACTCGATCATTGGACTTTGTTATACTCGATTAGGGGCCTTTGTTATACTCGATGATGGGGCTTTGTTATACTCGACCAGGGGACTTTGCTATATTCGACCAGGGGACTTTGTTATACTCGATTAGGGGACTTTGTTATACTCGACCAGGGAACTTTTTTATACTTGACCAATGGACTTTGTTATACTCGATGAGGGGCCTTTGTTATACTCGATGATGGGACTTTGTTATACTCCACCAGGGGACTTTGTTATACTCGATCAGGTGACTTTGTTATACTCGTTCAGGTGACTTTGTTATACTCGATCAGAGGACTTTGTTATACTCAATTAGGGGCCTTTGTTATACTCAATGACGGGGCTTTGTTATACTCGACCAGGGGACTTTGCTATAGTCGACCAGGGGACTTTGTTATAATCGATCAGGGGACTTTGTTATGCTCAATCTGGGGACTTTGTTATACTGGGCCTGGAGACTTTGTTATACTCGAGCAGGGGATTTGTTCTACTCGATTAGGGGACTTTGTTATACTGGACCAGTGGACTTTGTTATACTCGATCAGGGGACGTTGTTATACTCGATCAGGGGACTTTGTTAAATTCGTCTAGGGGGCTTTTTTATACTCGATCAGGGGACTTTGTTATAATCGATCAGGGGACTTTGTCTTACTCGATGAGGTGGCTTTGTTTTACTCGACCAGAGGACTTTGCTATACTCGACCAGGGGACTTTGTTATACTCGATTAGGGGACTTTGTTATACTCGATTAGGGGCCTTTTTTTACTCGATGAGGGGGCTTTGTTATACTCGACCAGGGGACTTTTTTATACTCGATCAGGGAACTTTGTTATACTCAACCAGGAGACTTTTTCAAAATTAAAAAGGGGACTTTGTCATACTCGATCAGGAGAATTTTGTTATACTCGATCAGGGGATATGTTATATTCGATCAGGGGACTTTGTTATACCAACCAGAGGACTTTTGTTATAATTGATCAGGGGAGTTTGTTATACCCAATCAGGGGACCTTGTTATGCCTCGATCTGGGGACTTCAAGCATCCCTCAATCAGGGACTTTGCTATACTGACCAGGGACTTTTGTTATACTCGATCAGGGGTCTTGTTATACTCAAATTTAGACTTTTATACTTGGACCAATGGACTTTGTTATATTTGGCTTAGGGTATCTTTTGTTATACTCGATCTGGGGACTTTGTTATACCTGAGAAGGACTTTGAAATTCGATCAAAGCTTCAGCATACCTCATGACCAGTGGATCTTGTTATACCGATCAGGATGCGGCAAAGAGGCCTCATTGAGGGGACTTTGCTCTACTTGATTAGGGGACTTTGTTATACTCGATCAGGGGAATTTTGTTATACTCGATCAGAGGACTTTGTTATACTCGACCAGGGGCCTTTGTTATACTCGATAAGAAAACTTTGTTATACTCGACCAGGGTACTTTGTTATACTCGATCAAGGGACTTTTGTTATACTCGATCACGGGAATTTGTTATACTCGTCCAGGGGCCTTTGTTATACTCGATCACTAGACTTTGTTATACCTGTTAAAGGGACTTGCGTACTCCGATAAGTGAATTTGTTATACCCGATCAGGGGACTTTGTTAGTCTGGAACAGGTAATTTTGTTATACTCGACCAGGGAACTTTGTTATAATGATTAGGCGGATTTATATTCGATCAGGGGACTTTGTTATACTCGATCAGGGGCCTTTGTTATACTCGAGAAGGGGGCTGTGTTAAACTCGACCAGGGGACTTTGTTATACTCGATCAGGGGTCTTTGTTATACTCGACCAGGGGACTTTTTTATACTTGACCAATGTACTTTGTTATACTCGATGATAGGCTTTTGTTGTACTTGATCTGGCGACTTTATTATACTCGAGCAGGGGACTTTGTTATACTCAATTAGGGCCCTTTGTTATACTCGATGAGAGGGCTTTGTTATACTCGACCCGGGGACTTTGTTATACTCGATCAGGGGACTTTGTTATACTCGACCAGGGGACTTTTTTATAATTAATCAGGGGAGTTTGTCATACTCGATCAGTGGACTTTCCTATATTTGACCAATGGACTTTGCTATACTCGATGAGGGGCTTTTGTTATACTCGATCTGGGGACTTTGTTATTATCGACCAGGAGACTTTGTTATACTCGATCATGGGACTTTGTTATACTCGAGCAGAGGACTTTGCTATACTCGATCAGGGGATATGTTATACTCGATCAGGGGACTTTGTTATACTTGATTAGGGGACTTTGTTATACTCGATCAGGGGACTTTGTTATACTCGATCAGAAGACTTTGTTATACTCGACTAGGGGCCTTTGCTATACTCGATTAGAAAACTTTGTTATACTCGACCAGGGGACTTTGCTATACTTGATCAGGGGACTTTGATATACTCGATCAGGGACTTTGTTATACTCGTCCAGGGGGCTTTGTTATACTAGGATCAGGGGACTTTGTTATTCTCGACCAGAGGACTTTGTTATACTCGAACAGATGCATTTGTTATACTCGGTCAGGGGACTTTGTTATGCTCGATCTGGGGAGTTTGTTATACTGGGCCAGGAGACTTTGTTATACTCGATTAGGGGATATATTATACTCGATCAGGGGACTGCGTTATACTGGAACAGGGGACTTTGTTATACTCGATCAGGGGACTTTGTTATATTCAATAAGGGGACTTAATGTTAGACTAGAACAGGGGACTTTTTTATACCTGACCAATGGACTTTGTTATACTCGATTAGGGGCCTTTGTTATACTCGATGAGGGGGCTTTGTTTTGCTCGACCAGGGGACTTTTTCATACTTGATCAGGGGACTTTGTTATACTCGATCAGGGACTTTGTTATAGTCGACCAGGGGACTTTGTTATACTCGATTAGGGGACTTTGTTATACTCGATCAATAGGCTTTGTTATACTTGATGAGGGGACTTGCTATACTCGACCAGGGGACTTTGTTATACTCGTCCAGGGGGCTTTGTTATACTAGGATCAGTGGACTTTGTTATGCTCGATCAGGGGACATTGTCTTACTCGATCAGGGCCCTTTGTTATACTCGACCAGGAGAATTTGTTATAATCGATTAGGGGACTCTGTTATGCTCGATCTAGGGTCTTTGTTAAACTGGGCCAGGAGACGTTGTTATACTCGATCAAGGGATATGTTATACTCGATCAGGGGACTTTGTTATACTGGACCAGGGGACTTTTTATACTTGACCAACGGACTTTGTTATACTCGATAAGGGGCCTTTCTTATACTCGATCAGGGGACTTTGTTATACTCGAGCAGGGGACTTTGTTATATTCGATCAGGGGACTTTTTTTACTCGACCAGAGGACTTTGTATTATTCGATTAGGGGACTTTGTTATACTCGACCAGGGGACTTTTTTATACTCGACCAGAAGACTTTGTTATACTCGAACAGGGGATATGTTATACTCGATCAGAGGACTTTGTTATACTCAACCAGAGGACTTTGTTATACTCAATCAGGGGACTTTGTTATACTCGATTAGGGGCCTTTGTTATACACGATGAGGGGGCTTTGTCATACTCGACCAGGGGACTTTGCTATACTCGACCAGGGGACTTTGTTATACTCGATCAGGGACTTTGTTATACTCGACCAGGGTACTCTTTTATACTTGATCAGTGGACTTTGTCATACGCGATCAGTGGACTTTCCTATATTTGACCAATGGACTTTGCTATAATCGATGAGGGGCCTTTGTTATACTCGATCAGGGGACTTTGTTATACTCGACCAGTGGACTTTGTTATACTCGATCAGGGGATATGTTATACGCGATGAGGGTACTTTGTTATAATTGATTAGGGGACTTTGTTATCCTCGATCAGAGGACTTTGTTATACTTGATCAGAGGACTTTGTTATACTCGGCCAGGGGCCTTTGTTATCCTCGATTAGAAAACTTTGTTATACTCGACCAGGGGACTTTGTTATACTCCACCAGGGACTTTGTTATTCTCGATCAGGGGATATGTTATACTCGATTAGGGGACTTTGTTATACTCGGTTCAGGGGACTTTGTTATACTCGTCCAG
>NW_024750691.1:0-13421 GCF_018991925.1 Homarus americanus
TGATGTGCTTCGTTCAGTTACGTATTGCTTTTAGTTAGTTTTGCTTATTTTTCACGAAAAAAACTTCAGTTTTAGATAAAACCAATGTAGTTTACTTATTTTATCTTCTTTTCACGGAAAACAGCAATTTCTTTTCAGACACTGATTTTCAGTGTTAGAGGTTGGGATTAGGTTATGTTAGGTTGGGTTTGGTTGGGTTGGGTTGGGTGAGGATTGGGTTGGAGTTGGGTTGGGTTGGGTTGGGTTGGGTTGAGTTAGGCTAGGTTGGGTTGGGTTGGGTGAAGTGGTTTTTGGTTAGTTTTTACTTCTTTTCTTTAACACTCAGTTTTAGGTTTGGTACTCAGGACACCTCGATGCTAAGTGCACCTCTGACACTCCCAGGTACAAATCCAACATTCCCAGGTAAACCTCCGATGCTCTAGGTACACCTCTGAAACTCCTGGGTACACCTCTGACATTCGCAGGTACATCTCTGACACTCAGGTACACCGCTGACACTGCCAGGTACCTCTGACACTCCAGTGACCTCCGACACTCCCAGGTACACCTCTGACCTCTCCAGGTACACCTCTGACCTCCCAGAACACCTCTGACAATCCCAGGTACACCTCAGACACTCCCAGGTAAACCCCAGACCTCCCAGGTACACCCAAGACACTCCCAGGTACACTTCTGACACTCGCAGGTACACCTCCGACACTCCCAGGTACACCTCCTGACCTCCCAGGTACCTCTGACACTCCCAGGTACACCTCTGGCACTCCCAGGTACACCCTCTGGCTCTCCCAGGTACTCCACTGACATTCCCTGGTACACCTCTGACACTCCCAGGTACGTCAACACTCCCAGATACACCTCTGACATTCGCAGGTACATCTCTGACACTCCCAGCTACACCTCTGACCTCCCAGGTACACCTCTGACACTCCCAGGTACACTCCGTACTCCCAGGTACACTCTCTGCCTCCCAGGTACACCTCTGACACTCCTAGGTTCTCCTCTGTCCTCCCTAATACCTCAGACACTCCCAGGTACCTCAGACACTCCCAGGTACACTTCTGACCTCCCAGGTACACCTCATACACACCCTGGTACACCTCTCACCTCCCTGGGTACACCTCTCACCTCCCAGGTCTCCTGTGACCTCCCAGGTACTTCTCTGACCTCCCAGGTACACCTCAGACACTCCCAGGTACACCGCTGAGCCTCCCAAGTACCTCTGACACTCCGAAGTACCTTTGACACTCCGAGGTACACCTCCGACACTCCCTGGTACACCTCCGATACTCCCAGGTACACTTCTCACGCTCCCAGGTACCTCTGAGACTCCAGGTGCAACTCCGACACTCCCAAGGTAAACCTCCGATACGCCTAGGTACACCTCTGACCTCCCAGGTACACCATGACACTCCCAGGTATTCCTCTGACACTCCCTGGTACACCTCTGACCTCCCAGGTACAACTCTGACCTCCCAGGTACACCTCTGACACTCCCAGGTACTCCACTGACATTCCTGGTACACCTCTAACACTCCCAGGTACCGTCCAACACTCCCAGATACACCTCTGACACTCCCAGGTGTCAATCACACTCCCAGGTACACCTCTGACCTCCCAGGTACACCTCTCTGACACTCCCAGGTACACCTCCGATACTCCCAGGTACACCTCTGACCTCCCAGGTGCACCTCTGACCTCCTAGGTTTTCCTCTGTCACTCCCTAATACAACTCAGACACTCAGGTACACCTCAGACACTCCCAGGTACACTTCTGACACTCCCAGGTACACCTCATACACACCTAGGTACACCTCTCACACCTCCCAGTGCACCCTCTCACACTCCCAGGTACCACCTCTGACCTCCTAGGTATTTCTCTGGCCTCCAGGTACACCTCAGACACTCCCAGGTACACCTCTGCCTCCCAGGTACCTCTGACATTCACAGGTACACCTCTGACACTCCTAGGTACTCCTCTGTCACTACCTGATACACCTCTAACACTCCCAGGTACACTCTGGCCTCCCAGGTACACCTCAGACCTCACTTACACCTCTGGCTCTCCCAGGTGCATCTCTTTCCTCCTGGTTCTCCCCCATGCTCCCAGGTACACCTCAGACACTCCAGGTACACCTCGGACACTCCCAGGTACCTGGGAGTGTCAGAGGGAGGTCAGGTAGCCTGGGGTGTCGGGTGTGCCTGAGTGTCAGGAGTGTCCTGGGATGCCTGGGGTGTCTGAGGATACCTGGGGTGTCTGGGGTGTTCCTGGGTGTCAGAGGTCAGAGGTGTGCAGGATATCAGGAAGTCTACATGAGTGTCTGAAGTGCCTGCGGTGTCAGCAGTGTGCAGCAGGTGTCAGGGTGTTGCCTGCGAGATGTCAGAGGTGTGCCTAGAATTGAAGGTGTGCCTGGGAGGTTTACCTGGGATGTTGGTTGTTGCCTGGGGTGTCAGAGACTTTCAGTATCGGGTGCTGGAGGTGTACAAACTCTAAAACTGAGTGTTTTTCGTGAAAAGAGTAAAACTACTTCATTCAACCTATTGCCTGGCCTAACCTAACCTAGCTCTGCCTAGCAACCTAGCCTAGCCTAGCCTCCACTACAACTCAACCTAACCTAACCTAACATAACCTAACCTAACCTCTAACACTGAAAATCAGTGTTTTGAGAAAAAATTAAGCGTTTTCCGTGAAAAGAAGATAAAATATAAGTAAAATACATTGGTTTTAACTAAAACTGAGTGTTTTTGTGAAAATAAGTAAAACTAACTAAAATTCACTAACCTAACCTAACCTCACCTAACCTAAACTAACCTACTTCTAACCTAAGCAACCTAGCAACCCAACCCAGCAACCTAGCTAAGCTAACTTGCCTAACCCAACCTAACGTAACCAGACCTAACAACCTAACCTAACCTAACCTAACTAGCCAACCTAGCCTAACCCAGCACAGCCCAGCCAGCTGAAGCCAGCCTAACCTAACCTAACCTAACCTAGCCTAACCTAACCTCTAGCCCAGCCAAGCCTAACCTAACCTAACTTCTTCTTACTAACCTAACCTAACCTAACCTCCTAACAGATATCAGTGTTTTGAAAAGAATTAAGCGTTTTCCGTGAAAAGAAGATAAAAAAAAGTAAAATACATTGGTTTTCTGCATCTGAAACTGAGTTTTTTTCGTGAAAATAGTAAAACTAACTAAAAATGCCTAACCTAACTAACCTAACCTAACCTAACCTAACCTTGTCCCAACCCAGCAAAACCTACCTAACCTAACCTAACCTGACCTAACCTAACCTAACCTAACCTGACATAGCCTAACCCTAACCTAACCTAACCTAACCTAACCTAACCCTAACCTAACCTAACCTAACCTAACCTAACCTAACCTAATCGTGAAAAGTAAAACCTACTTCAAAACAGAGTTCTTCAAAAGAAAACACGGCACATGTTTGAAAATATGTACAACTAACTAAAAAGAGTGTTTTGTAAGAAATTCAACGTTTTCCGTGAGGTGTTTTTCGTGAAAAGTAAAACTAACTAAAATTCACTTAACCTAACCTAACCTAAACTTAACCTAACCCAACCCAGTAACCTACTACTTCTTCTACCTAACCTAACCTAACCCTAACTATAACCCAAAACCTAACCTAACCTAACTAACCTAACTAACCTAACCCCTAACTAACCCTACTTAACCTAACCCTAGCCCAGACACCCTAGCCAAGCCTAACCTAACCTAACATAACCTAACCTTAACCTAACCTAACCTAACCTAACCTAACCTAACCTAACCATATCTAACCTAACATAACCTAACCTAACCTCTAACACTGAAAATCAGTGTTTTTGAAAAATAAAGTGTTTTCCGTGAAAGAAGATAAAAATAAGTAAACTACATTGGTTTTATCTAAAACTGAGTGTTTTTCATTGAAAATAAGTAAAACTAACTAAAATTTCACTAACCTAACCCTAACCTCACCTAACCTAAATAACCTAACCTAACCTAGCAACCTGGCAACCCAGCAACCCAACCCAACCTAACCTAAGTAACCTAACTAGCAACCAAACGTAACCGAACCTAACCTAACCTAACCCTAACCGAACCTAACTAACCCAACCTAACCTGGCAACTCAGCACAACCCAGCCCAGCCCAACCTAACCTAACCTAACCCTAGCCAACCCAACCTAGCCTATTTCAACCTAACCTAGCCTAACCTAACCTAACCTAACCTAACTAACCTAACTTCCTAACCCATCAGCCCCAACCTGTCCTAACCTAACCGAACCTAACCTAACCTAACCTAACCTAACCTAACCTAACCTAACCTAACTTAACCTAACCTAACTTGCCTAACCTAACCTTTAATCGTGAAAAAGTAAAACTAACTTCAAAACAGAGTTCTTCAAAAAACAGGCACATGTTTGAAAATATGTACAACTAACTAAAAGTGTTTTTGTAAAATTCAACGATTTCCGTGAGTGTGTTTTCGTGAAAGAAGTAAAACAACTAAAATTCACCTAACCTAACTTCTTCTTGCTTAGCCCAACCTGCCCTAACCTATCTTCTTCTTCTTTCAGCAGCAAGCCTGCTGCTTCCTAACCTGGCAGCAACCTAGCCCTAACCTAGCCTAACCTAACCTAGCCTAAGCCTAGCCTATTCTTCAAACCTAACCTACTTCTACTTAAACTTACTTCTAACTACCTAACCCAGCCAAACCTAACTTCTTCC
Source organism: Homarus americanus (assembly GCF_018991925.1). Classification (NCBI taxonomy): domain Eukaryota; kingdom Metazoa; phylum Arthropoda; class Malacostraca; order Decapoda; family Nephropidae; genus Homarus; species Homarus americanus. The sequence goes on from NW_024750691.1 coordinate 4,727, forward strand.
TAACCTAACTAACTAACTAGGTTGGGTTAGATTAAATTAGAATGAAATTAAGTTAATTCGATTCTAGTTGCACTCCCAGGTCACCTCTGGTACTCCTAGGTACCTCCGATCTCCCAAGTACACCTCTGGCACTCCCAGGTACACCTTTGAGACTCCCAGGTACTCAGCTGACACTCCCTGGCACACCCCTGACACTCCTATTGCACCTCCAGTATTCCCAGGTACCTCTACCTCCAAGGTACATCTGACCTCCTGTATTCCTCTGACCTCCCTGGGTACATCTGCCCTCCATGTGCCTCAGAGCCTCCCCTCACCTCTGGCTCTCCCAGGTACCTCTTTCTCCTGGTTCTCCTGCTTGCTCCCAGGTACCACCTGACACTCCATGCACCTCCTTAACCTAGGTGCACCTCTCACACTCCCAGGTACTCCTGTGACGGTCCATGGTACTTCTCTGACACTCCCAGGTACCTCTGACCTCCCGCAGGTACACCTTTGACCTCCAGGTACTCACTGACATTCCTGTTACCTCTGACACTCCAGGTACACCGCTGACACTGCCGTGCCTCCAGGCCTCCCATGCCTCCGACACTCCCAGGTACCTTCTCCTCCCAGGTACACCTCGGCACTCCCAGGTACCTCTGAGCCTCCCAGGTACACCTCTGACCTCCCAATACTCCACTGACATTCCATGGTACACCAGCCTGCAGGTACACCTCTGCAATCCCAGGTACTCCTGTGACCTCCCAGGTACACCTCAGGTACACCTCCAAGCCTCCCAGGTTCAGCCTCCCAGGTACACCTTCGATGTTCAGGTACCTCCGATGTTCCAGGCACCTCCGATACTCCCAGGTACACCTTTGAGACTCCCAGGTACTTCACTGACACTCCTGGTATTCCTCTGACATTCCCAGGTACACCTCTGACACTCCCAGGAACACCTCCGATACTCCGGGTACCTCTTAGCCTCCCAGGTACACCTCTGACACTCCTTAGGTATTCCTCCTGACCTCCCTGGTACTGACACTCCCAGGTACACCTCAACACTCCCATTACTCAGACACTCCCAGGTACCTCAAGCACTCCCAGTTTCAGACCCTCCCAGGTACACCTCTTTCACTCCTGGTTCTTCTCCCAGGTACAACTCAGACACTCCCAGGTACTCCCAGATCTCCCAGGTACACCTGACCTCCTCATGCACCTCAGTCCTTCTAGGTACACCTCTCACCTCACTTATGCCCTCAGACACTCCCGGTGCTCCTCAGACACTCCAGGCACCTCAGCCTCCCAGGTACACCGCCAGCTCTGCTGGGTACACCACTGACACTCCATGTGCACCGTCGACACTCCAGTACCTCTGACCTCCCATGTGCTCACTGACACTCCTGGTACACCCCTGTGCTCCCATTCCTCAGACACTCCCAGGTACCTCAGACACTCCTGGGTACACCTCTCTCACTATTAGGTACACCTCTCCACACTCCCAGGTTCTCCTGTGACACTCCTGGTAATTCTCTGACCTCCCTGGTTCACCTCAGACACTTCTAGGTACACCTTTCAAACTCGCAGGTACCTCAGACACTGAGGGTACTCCTCAGACACTCCCAGGTACACCACAACAGCTCCCAGATACCTCTGACCTCCTAGGTTCTCCTAAGACTTTCCCAGGTACACCGCCGACACTCCCAGGTACATCTCTGGCCTCCCAGGTGTTACTTTGTGCTCCTAGGTGCTGCTCTGTCACTCCCTGATGCCTCTAACACTCCCAGGTACACCAGTGACCTCCCATGTACAGCATGACGCTGTATAAACACTGCCAGGTACACCTCCGACACTCCCAGGTACACCTCAGACACTCCTTGGTACACCTGACCTCCCAGGCCTCTGCCTCCCAGGTACACCTCTGCACTTCCAGGTACCTCAGACACTCTGCACCCCCAGACATTCCCAGGTACCCCAGACACTCCCAGGTGCACTTCTCACACTCCCAGGTACACCTCTGACACTCCAGGTACACCTCTGACACTCTGGTACCTCCGACACTCCCGTACACTGACGCTCCTGGTACACCTCCGATATTCCCAGGTACCTCTGACCTCCCAGGACCGCCTCGGCCTCCCAGGTACAACTCCGACACTCCCAGGTAAGCCTCCGGTCTCCTAGGTACACCTCTGGCCTCCCATGTGCTGCACCTCTGACCTTCCTCTGACACTCCCTGGTATACCCCTAACACTCCCAGGTACACCTCTCTGACCTCCCAGGTACACCCAGACACTCCCAGGTACCACGAATGCTCCAGGTACCTCAGACACCCAGGTACACCTCTGGGGTGTCAGAGGTGTAAGAGTGTCTGGTATACCTGGAGTGTCAGAAGTGTGAGATGTCAGAGAATACCTAGGGTGTCAGAGAGCAACCTGGGCAGAAATGTGCCAAACGTATCGGGAGGTTTGCCTGGGGTGTCGAGTTGTACCTGGGGCAGTGTGCCTGGGGTGTCAGGCCGGAGGTGTGCCTGAGGCAGAGAGTGTCAGGCTGTGAAGATGTCAGAATGTGCCTGGGAAGTACCTGGGGTATCAGAGAATGTGCTGCAAAATGTGGAAATGTACCTGAAAGGCATGCCTGAGATGTCGAAAATAACCTCAGGTTCAGAGGGTATGTGGGAAATGTTGAACGTGTACCTAAGGTTCAGAGGCCCTTTGTTATACTCGACCAGGGGCTTTGTTATAATCGATCAGGGGACTTGTTATGCTCGATCTGGGTGTAGTTATACTGCGCCAGGAGAAGTTGTTATACTCGATGAGGGGATATGTAATACTCGCTTTCCGGGAAAGTTGTTTATCTACTTTCCGGAAAAGTAGAAAATCTATCTACTTTTCCGGAAAGTAGATTATCAACTTTTCGGGGAAGTAGATTTTCGAATTTTTGGGCAAATATTACCTAATTTTGCGAAGTAGATTATCATAGAAAACGGAAAATTTGTGTCATAAAAAATAGGAAATATCTACTTTCTGGGAAAGTTGGTTATCTACTTTCTCGAAAAGTGGATAGATTTTATACTTTTCGGGAACCTAAGCTAACCTAACCCACTCTAATCCAACCCAACCCAACCTACCCCAACCTACCCCAACCCAACCCAACCTAACCTAAGCTAACCTAACCTAGGTTAGGTTAGCTAAGGTTAGGTTAGGTTGGGTTGGGTTAGGTTGGGTTAGGTTAGGTTAGGTTAAGTTAGGTTAGGCTAGGTTAGGTTAGGTTAGGTTGGGTTAGGTTAGGTCAGGTTAGGTTAGGTTGGGTTAGGTTAGGTTAGGTTAGGTTAGGTTAGGTTAGGTTGGGTTAGGTTAGGTTAGGTTAGGTTAGGTTAGGTTAAGTGAATTTTAGTTAGTTTTACTTCTTTTAACGAAAAACCTCACGGAAATCGTTGAATTTCCTTACAAAAACACTGTTTTTTAGTTATTTGTACATATTTTCGAACATGTGCCGTGTTTTCTGTTGAAGAAGTCTGTTTTGAAGTTAGTTTTACTTCTTTTCACGCTTAGGTTAGGTTAGGTTAGGTTAGGTTAGGTTAGAACCAAATTGGAATGGAGACCCAGAGACGGAATTGTGGAGTTAGGTTGGAATTAGAACCAAATTAAACCAAGAACCAGGATAGAGATTAGAACTTCAATTAAATTAGGTTGGGTTAGGTTAGGTTAGGGTAGGTTAGGTTGGGTTGGGTTGGGTTGGGTTGGGTTAGGTTGGGTTAGGTTAGGTTAGGTTAGGATAGGTAGGGTTAGGTTAGGTTAGGTTAGGTGAATTTTAGTTAGTTTTACTTATTTTCACGAAAAACACTCAGTTTTAGATAAAATCCAATGTATTTTACTTATTTTTATCTTCTTTTCACGGAAAACGCTTAATTTCTTTTCAAAACACTGATTTTCAGTGTTAGACGTTAGGTTAGTTTTGGTTAGGTTAGTTTAGATTAGGTTAGGTTAGGTTAGGTTAGGTTAGGTTAGTTTTGGTTAGGTTAGGTTAGGTTGGGTTGGGTTGGGTTGGGTTGGGTTGGGTTGAGTTAGGTTAGATTAGGTTAGGTTAGGACTGGGTTAGGTTAGGTTAGGTTTGGTTAGGTTGGGTTGGGATAGGTTGGGTTGGGTTAGGTTGGGTTAGGTTAGGTTATGTTAGGTTAGGTTAGGTTAGGTTAGGTGAATTTTAGTTAGTTTTACTTCTTTTCTGAAAAACACTCAGTTTCAGACAAAAACCAATGTATTGCCTTATTTTTATCTTCTTTTCTGGAAACACTTAATTTATTTTCAAAAAACGTTTTCAGTGTTAGAGGGTTGGGATTAGGTTAGGTTGGGTTAGGTTAAGAGTAAGGTTAGGTTAGGTTGGGTTAGGTTAGGTAAGGTTAGGTTAGGTTGGGTTGGTTTGCTACACTCCCAGGTACACCTCTGACCTCCCAGGTCCGCCTCCGACACTCCCAGGTACAACTCCGACACTCCGGGTAAACCTCCAATACTCCTAGGTACCTCCAGCCTGCTCCCAGGTACACCTCTGACACTCCTAGGTATTCCTCCTGACACTCCCTAGTACACCTCTGACACTCTCAGGTACACCTCAGACACTCCCTGGTTTCCCCTGACACTCCCAGGTACACCTCAGAGACTCCTAGGTACCTCTCACACTATTAGGTACCTCTCTCACACTCCCAGGTTCTCCTGTGACACTCCCTGGTAATTCTCCTGACACTCCAGGTACAGCTCAGACACTCCCAGGTACACCTCTGACATTCCAGACACACCTGACCCTCCCAGGTACACCATGACACTGCCAGCTACACCTCTGACACTCCATGTACACCTCCGACACTCCCAGGTACACCTTTGGCCTCCCAGGTACTCACCTGACCTCCCTGGTACCTCCTGACCTCCAAGGTACACCTCTGACACTCGCAGGTACACCTCCGACACTCCCAGGTGCACCTAACACTCCCGGGTACACCTCTGACACTCCGGTACACCACCCAGCCTCCCATGTACACCTCTGACACTCCTAGGTACTCCTCTGTCACTCCCTGATACACCTTTAACACTCCCAGGTACGTTAGACACTTCTGGGTACACCTCTCACACTCCTGGGTACACCTCAGACACTCCGGTACACCTCTTTTACTCCTGGTTCTCCCCTAACACTCCCAGGTACCTCAGAGACCTCCCAGGTACCTCAGACTCTCCCAGGTACACCTCTGACACTCCCAGGTACACCTTCGATATTCCCAGGTACACCTCAGACTCTCCCAGGTACACCTCTAACACTCCCAGGTACACCGCTGACACTCCCAGGTACACCTCGAACACTCGCAGGTACACCTCGACACTCCCAGGTACACCTCTGACACTCCAGGTACACCTCTGACACTCCTAGGTATTCCTCTGACCTCCCTGGTACCTCCTGACACTCCCAGGTACACCTCAGACCTCCCCTTACCTCCTAACTCTCCCAGGTACATCTCTCCTCACTCCTGGTTCTCCCCTGACACTCCGAGGTACACATCAGACACTCCATGTACACCTCCGACACTCCCAGGTACACCTCTGACACTCCCAGGTACTCCACTGACCTCCCTGGTACACCCCTGACCCTCGAGGTACACCTCTGACCTCCCAGGTACACCTTGACACTCCCAGGTACACCTGAGACACTCCCAGGTACACCCCTGACACTCCCAGGTGCACTTCTCACACTCCCAGGTACACCTCCGACACTCCCAGGTACACCTCTGACACTCCTAGTACACCTCCGATATTCCCAGGTACACCTCCGATATTCCCAAGTACACCTCCGATACTCCCAGGTACACCTTTGAGACTCCCAGGTACTTCACTGACACCTCCTGGTATACCTGTGATATTCCCAGGTACACCTCACACTCCCAGGTCCGCCTCCGACACTCCCAGATACAACTCCGACACTCCCAGATACAACTCCGACCTCCAAGGTAAACCTCCGATACTCGTAGGTACACCTCTGACACTCCCAGGTACACCTCTGACCTCCTAGGTATTCCTCTGACCTCCCTGGTACACCCCTAACACTCCCAGGTACACCTCTGACCTCCCAGGTACACCACAGACACTCCCAGGTACACCACAGATACTCCCAGGTACACCTCAGGACACTCCAGGTACACCTCTGGGGTGTCAGGGGATGAGAGGTCTGAGGTGTGCAGAAGTGTGCAGAGTGTCAGGAAGGTGTCAGCAGCCTGGGGATGTCTGTACTGGGAGTATCGGAAGGTGTCTGGGAGTGTCAGAAGGCTCCTGAAGTCAGAGGTTGTCACCTGGGAGAGATGCACCTCGGGTTCAGAGGTGTGCCAGCAGTGTCAGGGGGGTGTCCTGGGGTGTCGGAAGGTGTCAGAGTGTGCCTAGGAGTGTCAGAAGTGATGCTCAGGGGTGTCGCTTGTGTGCCTGGGAAGGTGGCACAGAGGTGTACCTCGAGTCAGGGTGCCTGCAGTGTCAGAGGTTGCCTGGGGTGTCAGAAGGAACTGCAGTACCTGGGGTGTGGCTGGGGGTGTGCCTGGGGAGTGTGCCTGGGTCGGTGTGCTGGGTGTGCCTGCAGGAGTGTCTGATTCCTAGGAGTATCGAAGGAGTACTGGGGTGTCAGGCTGCAGTGTCTGAAGTGTGCCTGCCAGCATCCAGCGGTGTGCCTGGGGCTGGGGTGTTGAAGGCTGGGGAGTGACAGAGAATTACTAGGGGTGTCAGAGGTGCCTGGAAGTGTGAAGCCTGGGAGTGAGGAGTGTGCAGTGGGTGTGGGGAGTGTCAGAGGAGAGAGTTTCCAGGAGTCAGAGAAAACCAGGAGTGTCAGGAATCTGTGAGTGTGAAGGTGCCTGAAGTCTGAAGGTATGCCTAGGAGTGTCTGATGTACCTGGGGAGTGTCAGGAGTGTGGTGTTCTGGGAGTGTCTGATGTGCCTGGGAGTCGAGGGAGAACCAGGGAGTGAAAGAGGTGTGCCTGGGAGTGTCAGAGGTGTACCAGTGTGTCTGAGGTGTGCCTGGGATGTCTGTTTTCCAGGGCATCAGAGGTGCTCTTGGAATTATCGGGAATTGTGCCTGGGGTGTCAGAGAGGTGCCTGGGAGTATCAGAGGTGTGCCTGGGGTGTACCAAACCTAACCTAACCTCCTAACCTCTAACACTGAAAATCAGTGTTTTGGAAATGAAATTGCTACCGTGAAAAGCAGATAAAAATAAGTAAAATACATTGGTTTTATCTAAAACTGAGTGTTTTCTTGAAGAGTAATTAAAACTAACTAAAATTTACTAACCTAAACTAACTAATCGTGAAAAAAGTAAACTAACTTCAAAACAGAGGTTCTTCAAAAAGAAGGCACAGCATGTTTGAAAATATGTACAACTAACTAAAAAGTGTTTTTAGGGAAATTCAACGATTTCCGTGAGTGTTCTTCGTGAAAAGAGTAAAACTAACTAAATTCACTTAACCTATAACCCTACCCTAACCTAACCTAGCACAACCTAACCTAACCTAACTAGCCTAACCTCTAACCTAACCTAGCCAACAAACCTAACCTAACCTAACCGAACCTAACCTAACCTAACCTAACCTAACCTTACCTAACCTTCTTAACCTGTGTAGCCCAACTCCCACCTAACCTAACCTAACCTAACCTAACCTAAGCGTGAAAGAAGTAAAACTAACTTCAAAACAGACTTCTTCAACAGAAAACACGGCACATGTTCGAAAATATGTACAAATAACTAAAAACAGTGTTTTGTAAGGAAATTCAACGATTTCCGTGAGTTTTTCGTTAAAAGAAAGTAAAACTAACTAAAATTCACTTAACCTAACCTCTTCAACCTAACCTCTTAACCCTAACCCCTAACCTAATCTAACCTAACCTAACCTAGCCTAACCTAACCTAAACCTAACCTGACCTAACTAGCAACCTAACCTAACCTAACCTAACCTAACACCTAACCTACTTCAACCTCAACACAACCTATTTCTTCCTAGCCTAACCCTAACAAGCCTAACCTGACCTAGCTAACCTACTAACCTAACCTAACTGCTTCTTTCTTCCTAGCCTAACCTAACCTAACCTAGCCAGCTAACCCAGCCCAACCTAACCCAACCTAACCTAACCTAACCTAACCTAACCTTAGCTAACCTAACCTGGGTTAGGTTGGCTTAAATTAAGGTTGGAATGAGACAGGAGTAGGTGGGTTGAGTTAGAGAATGAGATAGATTAGCTTAGGATTCGAAAATATAAAATCTATCCACTTTTCGAGAAAGTAGATAAGCAACTTTCCCGGAAAGTAGATATTTCCTATTTTTATGACACAAATTTTCCGTTTTTCTATGATAATCTACTTCAAAAGAATTAGGTCATATTTCCTGAAAATTGGAAAATCTACTTCCCGTAAAACAAGTAAACCTAACAGAAATACACTGTGTTTCAATTAAACGTAAGTTTTCCGTGAATGAAGTAAAACTAACTAAGATACACTGTTTTCATCTAAAAAGTGTTTTTTGTGAAAATAAGTAAAACTAACTTTAAAACTAGGTTTTAAACAGAAAACAGAGCTTATCTTAAAAGTACAACTGTTTAAAACCAGGTTTTTAGAAAGAGAAAGTGGTCGTTTTCCGTGAAAAAGAAGTAAAACTGACTAAAACTAAAACCAGTGTTATAAAAAAAATTAAGCGTTTTCCGTGAAACT
>NW_024750692.1:0-25478 GCF_018991925.1 Homarus americanus
GTCCAGTATAAAGTATTTTGGTGTCATATGTTGTTCCGAGTGTCTCTCTATCATGGAAACTTTTGAGGTAATAGAGTCGCTCCCATTTTCGCGGCGAGCATCATATACAGTTATTTGAGTGTGTCCACCCAGAGGCTCACTGGATCAACCAGCTGAGTCCTGCCACTGACCTCTCATATGACGTACCAGACTAGTCCATCCTTCGCCATCAGGGGCCGGATACTCAAAAACATTTATGGGACTGTATGTCTTTGTTTACCCCGTAACTGGACTTACAGTCTCAGATCGGTATACTCAAAACACAGATGGCATACTCAAAACACAGATGGTATACTCAAAACACAGATGGTATACTCAAAACACAGATGGTATACTCAAAACACAGATGGTATACTCAAAACACAGATGGTATACTCAAAACCAATATTTGACATCGAACTCCGTAAGTTAACGCAAGTAACTTACACCAGCTCCCGAGGTTGTGTAACACTCTCAACCCGGATGTAGTAGTGACTAATTCCCGATTGTATAGAAAATAATAATAATATATGTTGTAATAATGCTTGTTAGACTTGTTTTATCATAGAATAAAGAAGAAAATGTTTTGTACATCAACATACTGAAATATAATATTTCACTTTGTCTTTTTCGTAACTTTTTTGTTGTATAATAAGCGGCTTGAGTGTTTGTATTTGTCTCAGTTTGGAAGAGACGCATCTTTTGTCTTCTTACACATTATAAAGTATTTCTTACCAAAATAGAAGGTTTGTATTGTTCACACTTAGGGTAAAAATATGTTTTATGACTGAGTAAACTTGCAGATAGAACTTATTAATGTTGTATAGCCGTAAATATCCCTCAGTAATGAAAGCCAAATATGAGGTCAAGTGAACATTCCTGCCAAGACTTCGCCTTGTTTTTCTAATATTCAACCAATAGCCTTAGCCTATTTTCTTATGTGTATGGCTTATGATAACATGAAAGGCTATAAATTTCCATAGGCTAGCCAAAATTAAATGATATTAGGTGTAAAATATGGATTGCAATTAACTTGATTAATAGGTGCCTATATAACTGCTTTTTCAGTCTTAGGCAAATAAATGTTTAAACATGGGGCCTACTTAATTTAGTTAGAACATGAGGATTATTTAAATAAGAAATTATACTAATAGGGTATAGGTTAGATAGGTTTGGTTTGGTTATGTTATGTTATGTTATGGTATGTTAGGTTAGAGAATGTGTACATGGTTTTTGGTGAGCGTCAGGCCGTCAGTGAGACACTTTGTCTAACAGCTACCTTAGGCCTAGTTCCAGACTTTCCTTGAACATTATCATAGGTAGAGTATTAATTTAAGAAAATTTACGGCTAATCCGATATATTTTCAGGTTTTAAATTGTTGTTTTTTGTATGAACTTGAAGACAATTCAGACCAAATGTTCCCAACATTGAAAGGAAAACACCAGGGTCTAGGCTAAATGAGTAATTTAAGAGAAGTGATTTGTCATTTAGGTTAGGCAAGGCTATACTATCATTAACCAATTTATTTGAATTTGCCCAGAATAAGGCTATCTTAGTATAGCTTATGTGTCTTGTCACAGGCCAACATTATGCAAGGGATTATTTACCTAAATTCTAGTGGGGTAAAACACCAAATACTGTGAGATCTCTGTTAGCCGGAACAATTGGTGAAGAGCACTACCGTGAATGAATGAGTGTTTTCCCGTTAACGAGACAGTTATCACAAATCAAGAAAATATCCCTCATCCCCAGAATGTTTATGGTAATGGAAAAATTTTCTCGGTAGTTCCGGCAATTGCCCATTACATCATCTCTCGAACCCGGAAATATATCCCCCATCTCCGGAATTTTCTCGGTTATCTGGGAAACTTTCCTCATAGTTTTCAGGAAAATGTGCCTCTCTGAAAGTCATTTACCTAAGCCGTAAGTTTCTTGCAAAATCATGCTTTGGGAATTAATTTTAGATAAAATTTCAATTACGGCTTTCAGAAAGTTCCTGGTTTCAAGGATTCCGGCTAACGGAGAAGGCTGCTGTTCCTACCAGAAATCAGTTTCAAATGCGAGTATGTGACAGACTTTGAGGCAAGAGGATGTCTTTTAAATGCTTTTAACACCCTTATTTACTTGAATAATGAACAATTTTTTTCAATTTTAAATGAATACAGAGATTTTAACGCGTTGTGCATTTTTCAGTATTTTACCCCTAAGAGCCAGGCAAAACCTTAAGGCTGTAATTTTTGTTTTTCACAGGCATAACCCTTCAATTCTAGGCCTAATGATAAAACTTTGAATTAGTTAGTATCAACATAAAAACAATACTGTAACAAACTTCTAAACCATTGCATAATTTTTTGTCCTGCAGATTGATCCAGTAACACTTGGACCTCATTTTCCAGTTACCCTGCAATGGATCTTGTTGTAGCTTATCTGCATGATCGAGCTTTACGACGTGAACGAAGGTATCGGGACCCTTTGGATCCCAAAAATATACGCGATGAAAATCTAATTAGATATAGGTTTCCTCGATGTGAAATTCTAAGACTGTGTTAAGATTTAGATCCATTTTTAAGGCGTAGAACGAGAAGATCTCATGCTGTTCCCATACACACGCAAGTGTTAGTTGCCTTAAGATTTTATGCCAATGGAACCTTTCAACATGTACTTAGTGATACAGCTGAAGCTGTAGCAGGGACAGGCCAAGCAGTCCGAGCCAATGTAGTCCGTAATTGGTTTACTTGATGAATTAAAATCAAATATCAATTCACCAATACAATTTTCCTCTATGTTTAAATAGTACTTTTTAGTGCAGTATACAGAGGTAATGCGAATAAAGCGTACATTGATTTAACTTTTATTTTCAATATTCTGTACATAAAAAAATAAACTTCTTTATAGAAATTAAATGGCTTTCTTTTACCTTAATAATATATGTACTATATCCTTGAGCAAATTTGATTCCAATACAGTATACTTTTAATACTACTAAATACCAAAGGCACTAAAGTTTGTGAAACAAAAAATCCCTTATATAAAACATATTTGAGAAATTGAAACAATAAAAAAATATTGCTACTGTTTGCATCTTAAACTACCGTACACAATTTGACATGGGTCACCACATCGTTGTGAAATAATAATACAACTACTGTTATTTGTTGCCATTTTTTAGATTTAAGAATGGAATACAGTATAATTTTCATATGTCTAGAATTACCTGCATCAATACCCGTAAATTAAAAGAAACTTATAACCCAATACTGTACTACTACAAGTAATAAAGAAAAAATAGAATACAGTACTCTTTGCTTGTTAAGCTATAAAATGTAACATGAGACAGCACATCCTTATGATAGAACCAATGCAACAACTTGCGCTTTGGAGACTAATGTGTGTTAAATAGCAGCGATTACAGTAGGCTGTTGGTGAATTTGCACCATTATTTCTGTTTCAACCTACTTGAATCATACTTCGCAAACTACAAACTAATAAATAAAACTCGTTGAACTGGAAATTGACTACGTCTTACAAAATAAAGGAACCTTTAAAAAATAAAAATAAGTACATGAGCCTCTTTTCAAACATATAATTTTGAGTGTGGTAGGAACTTTTACCCAAAACCTGGGTAAACATTACCCGTAGTAGCACTGCAACCCATGTTATTAGTTGACAAATGTGTGTCTTTCACTTAACTTCGTGATTTTAATGAACTTATGGAGAGCTAAATATTCCTGTTACATTTTCATGACTAGTATAGGCTGCAAGTGAAAGTTACACAATTTTTTAACATGCCGTCTTCCTTCATAACAATCACTCAAAGGAAAATTTATAATAAGTGTTTGATGACTTTTCAACCACGCTATTATCACATTTACCAAAAGTAAAGGACTTACCTAAGTAAACAACTACATATACACATACCATAAACACAGCATCATTGGATAGGATTTTTCGACTGCATAACTTTTGCAATGCATAGCATTGCAGATGCAATGCACTCTGTGTGAGCTACAAGCTGTAAAAAACTGTCCCTCATTTGTGTTTGAACACGAAGCATCTCTCGAAGAAGATCTTCATCTTTTCGGGCAGAAGAGGTTCGTGGCCTCCTGCCACTACTGTTCGTACTTGGCATTGGAGATGAATCCATTTCATCAGTGTAATCACCAGTTACAGTTGACCTAACAGCTGTGGCAGAAGGGGTACTAGACCTACTTCGCTGTTCCTTGGTAGCAGCAATAGGTTGACGAGTATTGCTTGAACTACATGTTTCTACCTCATATGTTCCGGATGATGAAAATCCAGGAATGTTTGTAGGTGCTGAAATTTCAGGTTCTAAATGCACAATGGGTACTGTGATATCATGTTCCTGTATATCCTCATTCAGAATGCGGGTTATAGAATCATCTTTCTCTTGAACGGGCCGAAACATAAATTCCTCTCGGAAACAACTACCGGTAGCTGTAAACCTAGCTCCTGAGGGTCCGGGGGTTGGTTCTCTTTCTTCTTCTGGAAAGAAATGTAGTATAATAGGTTGATTGAAGTCTATGTTAAGAGTATAATTAAAATATTACACTGTATTTCCAAATATACAAAAGCTTTTAGGAAAAATAATGGTTTGAAAAATAGTGTTGACCATCTAAATATATTTGTTTAAAATATTTTTAAATCTAAACATCAACTAGGCGTTAAATTTCTTATATTTGCACTTCTCAATTTTGTCCATTAACATACGAGTTATAAAAACATTTAATATATAAATTAGGGAAGCAATAAACAAGCTAGAAATGAAACCAACTTACTAGTGTCGTTATTTTTCAAAATTATATAAAAAAATCAGTATAGTGTACAGTATTTCCAAATCAAGATGTGAAAAAATGTCTCCAAAAGTTTTTTTTTAAATAAAAACAAGGGCAGAAAAAAACAAAATATATCAGGGGGTTGGAAAAGTATTTTGACTGAATTACCATTAATAGGTTCTTCACTTTCAACATCCCCTGGAATCCCATGTATAGAGGCTGGATCTAATAGTTGAAGAATTGCTTCTTCAATTGCAGTGTATGTAATTTCAATTTGGGGGCCGCCACCTTGAAGAGAAAATATAAATAATAACTGTCTTACTGTGAGCTGTGGTTACATACACTATATGCTAACTATGTTATATTTGGCAGAAATCATAGTTACAAAGGAATCTACTGAAATAGTTCCAAACATTATAACCTAACCTATCATTGTAGCTGTAGCCACAAAAATTCTCCTTTATCTATGTCAAAAGTTAATTAGATTTAAGGTAACAAACAATAAATGGTAAAATAAGTCAAAAAAAATAGTCGCAGCCAGAAATTTTCAACCTGTATTAGTTGTAAACTCATAAGATAGAACATCCTTGCCTATAAGCCTAACAAAATAAAATTTACATATTAATGTATACCAAATATGAATATAAATCTATTGATGAATGAAAATTAACGACATAAAAAAAGGAATTCTATGGCAACTTATACATTATGACCTTCATTACCGTCGGAAATAACGTAATTATTAATATGTAGTTTATAACAGTAACCGAACCTACCTAACCTAGCTTCCTTTACCAACGGGAGGCCTCCGCCGCCCTGCCACACAAACTCATATTAACTATCTCTGTTCCACGTCAGTTGCGACACAATGACAAGTGTGTCTTAAAATTGTGTAATCTATATGATAGATATAATAAGAAAATCCAAAAGTTGTGGGGAAATTATTAACAGTTGTACAGACTTCCCTGACTACCGGGTGGGAAGATATTGGAAGCATAATGTGTTGTCTAATGGTAGACCCTGCTGCCATTTGGCATCACGAAAATTAGGAGCAAGTCCAAGGTTGCTGATCTGACTAAATGTGTCATTTACACACAAGTGCAGGGTCGCAATTGTTTCTCGTAATATCAACAACACAACATACATACTGTATATTGATTCTCACTTTTTGTGTTTTCATTTCGGTATTTATGGTTATTTATTATTAATATTATTATTAATAAAGAGGTATTTTTATTAAAAGTACTAAAGAATTATTATTACAGGCCCCGACGTGGGTCAGTGACTGTGCCTGGGTTGGTTAATCCACGTAAAAAAAAAAAAATTTAGGTTGAATGGTAAAGTTTTTACTATTTACTCACACGGAAAACTTCGAAGAACGATGTTTCTCTTAATGAATGCGCTCATATAAGGAAAATATGTGTATTCATTCACGATGGAGAGCCACCACACTACTTACTTCCTTGAGTTTACAAACACGAAAATCGTACCAAGCCTCAGAAAAACCATAGTTAAGTTTGTTTCATATTGTCAATCAATAACCACGCTAACAATATTAAGACCTACCTGTTCCACCAGCATATTTCTTATCTTGTGCTGCTTTTTTCTTAACGCTAACACGAAGATCAGCAGAAAACTTCCGCCGAATTTCAGTAACATTGCGGGTGACTCTACCAACAGCATTCACCGCATTTAACACTTCACCCCAGGCTGGTTTTTGAGTTGAAGTGTACAACTACTTGAGTCCAACTTCCCTAAAATCATTTCTTGTCTTTTGGCTACCTCAGTCACAAGAGCGTATACTTCAGCCTCACTGAAATTAGGTCGTCTCTTCTTGGCTGGTGGTCCTTCCATGTTTACACAATAATATTACGTGCGTCGCTCTCAGCTGATTTCTCCTTCTCTTGTGATTGGTTGATGATTTTGTTAACTGAGCGTTGATTGGCCAACTAGCGTCTGCACTGACATCTACCGTCCGACAAGAGAACTTAATTTACAGGGTAAACACTAGAGTTACGAGAACTTATGGTAGTCTTACGGAACCATAATTAAATTTTGAGTATGCTAAATTTATGGTACTGTAAGGCTTCCACAATATATGGTACTGTATCATGCTGAAAAACGTAACTTATGAGGTGTTTTGAGTATCCGGCCCCAGTTCAACTTGAGTCTTGTCACTGGCCCTTTTATAACTTGTCGTTGGCCCTCAAGAGGCCCACTAGTTCATTCTGCCTTGTCACCTACCCACTGGCCTCCTGTCAACGACCACCCTGATACCTCCAGCAAACCTCCCCATCTCTCCCCCTTGTCCCTCTCCCCGTCTCACCCTGCCAAAGTCCTCCCTGGCACCCTGCCACGGCACCCGGGGTGATCTAGATGGATGAATTAGCATGAGGAGGCGACCGCTATATATATATAACCTACTTTAAATGCAAGTCGTCCGTTTAATTGGAGTTGTGGCTGTGCACCCACACGGAGAGTAGAAACGGGGCGAGCTGACGGTCCGGAGCACGACGTGAGAGAACTTTTAAACCAGTCGGTCCTTCTTTTACCTCTGTCTGTCTGTCTGTCTGTCTGTCTGTCTGAATCACCTCCTTCATAAATATTCTTCCCCTCTCTTGTGCTTACTATTTGTTTGTGTGTGTGTGTGTGTGTGTGTGTGTGTGTAATCCATTTATAGTATTTTAAGATCTGAGTTTACCACGTATCCACTTGAACCGATATAACGAAAGATGTTTATTTGTTATACATATTATCAAGGGCATATATTTGCTTTACCTACCTGTCTCAATATATACAGTTCTTTGATACAATTGCTCCCCTCCTTTGCATCTTAATTTCGATTATCTAGTTTCCTTGTTTGTCCGGTTACGCATTCGCCAGTAAGTCCTGTCACTCTGCATCTTTCTCTTGTCTTATTCTAGTGTGTAATTTGTTCATTAGCTTGGCTTTATTGACTTGTACATTGAGCTAAAAGCATTTTCTCGAGCAAGTCTCTCCGGGGTGACGTGTGAGTGCATGGCCGCTAGCAGGGTCGGTGTTTATGTGTGGTGGCCCTCATTACATTAGAGGCTTATGTGTTACACTTTTTTTTCTTTGCCTTCTGTCTGTTTGTCTTTGGTTCACACTGCTTTTGCTATCTTTGTTTATTTATCTTAATGGGTTTTTTTCTTTCTGTCTCTTATTGTCCGACTTCTACCCTTGCTGTCTCTGTCCTTCGTCCGTTCTACTCTCTCTCTCTCTCTCTCTCTCTCTCTCAGTATGAATGCTTTTCTTTCTCTATCTGTCTGCCTGTCTAATCACTTCTATTTATCTATCTGTCTAATCGCCTCTCCCTATCTGTTTGTCCATCTGTCTGTCTATCTGGTGTTCTCTCTTTGTTTAACTATCTGTCTGATTGCTCCTCTGCCTGCCTATCTGTCGGTCTGTCTGTTGGCCATTTTTCTATTCCTTTCACTGATTATTCTTTTTTTATCTTTCTACTCTCGTCTCCGTATACTTGACCTCTATCTCCCTATTCTATGTCTTCGTATCTCGTTCTACACCTGCTGCAAGACGACTTAAAGTAAACAACATCTCCATTAAACTCATAATAAAATAAGAAGGCTTTTGTTTATAATCGTCGCCGTGTATGTTATATTTTTCACTGTATTTTTTTTTCGTCATCATTTGCTCTGAGCCCCTACCTTCCATCTTTCCCTCCTTGCCCTTTCCAGTTCATTCCACCTCCCCTTTCTTACTCCTTCCCTTCTCTTCCCCTCCCCTGCTACTCCCCCATTTTCTTCCCTGCCCCACACCCACTCCTGCACCACACGCATTCCTAGCCCATTACCCCAAATCAACCCCCCCAACCCCATCCTCACCCCCACCACCCCACCATAACCTTTCAAAGCAAGCGCTAACGATATGTTAATTACAAGCTTTAAAATAAATAACTCATAGTTTTCCGGAATATATAAAGCAATAATGAGACCTTAAACATAACACCTTGTTGCTTTAGATCCCCTTTGATAATTTCTTAAGATTATTTTCGTTGTTGTTGTTTCGAGGCTAAATGTTCAGTACAGTTGGATGTAAAAAAAAATGTTTAGTATTGTGGTGTTTGGTCTCTAGCGACGTCTTGTTTGACTGTCTGCGACGAACCTCCGTGATGACAGATTCTCTCCCCCTCTTTCTTATATAAGTGCAGGGTAAAGCTTAATCAACCCGAATGAAAATATACCAAGAAATTACTTAAAACAAGACGTGTGGCCCCAACCTGCGTGTAAACACCTGGAGATTTCAACTCAGCCACACATAACTATCCACGTTTTTCTCTTTTATTGTTTTTCTCGTCTGCTTAAACAAGATTTAGCGCTGGCTCCGACTGCCATTTGTCTTAGCACTTTGTTCATTCTGGTGAAGTAATTGTTTTGCCATCATCACCAATTGTGTGCGTAGGTCCGCATAAATCATCCTGGGCTTTGTTCGTCGCTGCCACTTGAGAGTTTCGACACATGGAATGAACTCACATGAATGGCGGCTCTAGTGGAGTTGTGGCGAGGTTCTCTTGTGTCGGGGAACTGTAGAAAAGGCCAGACCTGAGCGATGAATCATGGTAAGAAAAAAGAAGAAAAAGAAGAAGAAGAACCGACCTCCAGGATAAACGGCATTACAGAAATACAACAATGGTCGGCGTAAATCACAGGTGAATGGAGGAGCATATGTTAATTTATAGCTTCTGTTGAACGTTGGCATTTATGGATAGACCCACATTACTATGAGGTATTATATTTACCACCAAAGATACATAGCCAAGGCTGAAATAACTCCTCTATGTATGCCCGTGTACTTAAATATTTCCAATACAAAGTGAGACCAGGTAAGTGTTTGTCTTGAGAAACTTACCAAGAGACGTAATTAATAACACTTCTTTTACCACATGACAGTGCAAAGAGTTCACCTAAGATTTGTTTATGTTGAGAATTATAAACAAACATATATTTAGTTCACTGTAATTGTCAGCGTAGTAGTGATGATATATTGGTCAGTGTGATGTTGTTAGTGTGGAGTGGTTGGTATAGGTTTTGTAGTGTGTGTGTGTGTGTGTGTGTGTGTGTGTGTGTGTGTGTGTATTTGAGTGCTCATAAGTGTGCACAGATTCCCACACAGAACTTCCTCCCCCCCGCCACACACACACGTTCTCATACACACACACACACACACACGCACACGCTCTCACACACACACTCTCACACACACATATCTACACACACACACTCTCCCTCCCACTACAAAACTCACTGTCTCCCACAACACGCTCGTTCCCTCCCACAACACACTCGCTCCCTTCCACAACATACTCTCTCCCTCCCACAACACACTCGCTCCCTCCCACAACACACTCGCTCCCTCCCACATCACACTCGCTCCCTTCCACAACATACTCTCTCCCTCCCACAACACACTCGCTCCCTCCAACAACACAACTCCTCCCTCCCACAACACACTTCGCTCCTCCTACAACACACTTCCCTCCCAAGCTCCCTCTCCCACAACACAACTCCTCCCTCCCACAACACACTCGCTCCTCCCCACAACACCTCTGCCTCCCACAACACACCTGTCCTTCCCAACACACTCGTCTCCCACAACACACTCTGTCCCTCCTACAACACAACTCCTCCCTCCACAACACACCTGTTCCCTCCCGCAACACACACTCTGCTCCTCCCACCACACACTCTCGTTCCCTCCCACAACACACTCGTCCTCCCACAACACACTCGCTCCCTCCCACAACACACCCACTCCCTCCCACAACACACCGCTCCCTCCCACAACACACTCGCTCCCTCCCACCACAACACACCCCTCCCTCCCACAACACACCCTCCTCCTGCAACACACCCCTCTCCCACAACACACACCTCTCCCTCCCCAACACACTCCCTCCTCCTGCACACACACCCCTCCCTCCCACAACACACTGCTCCTCCCTTAACACACACTCCCTCCCACAACACACCCACTCCCTCCCACAACACACCTCCCCTCCCAGCAACACACTGCCCTCCCAAAACACACACTCCCTCCCACAACACACTCGCTCCCTCCCACAACACACTCGCTCCCTCCCACAACACACCTACTCCCTCCCACAACGCACTCGCTCCCTCCCAGAACACACTCATGATCTAAAAAGGACAAACACTAATATAAATCCAGAGGTTCTCACGATCATTAAGACAGCCACGGGGAGCCCTTCGTGACCTTCCACTGCCTAACGCCTCTTTTACGACGCCCACCTTCGGCAGGAGACTGACGGCGGAGCCCTAGTACCCGGCCCAGAGTGCTCCTGAGGGGGGTTGAAGGAGGGAGGGGGTAAAGGGAGGAGTAGTCGTGCCAGGGAGGGGGGTGGGAGGGGCAGGGAAACCGGGTATAACTCTGTGTCATGGAGGGTGGAGGGGAAGGCTCTCGTGGTGGGGGGAGGTGATGAATGTGTGGTGAGGGGGAGAAGCAGTACTGTTGTTAGGGGGGGTGAGTGTGTGAAGTGAGTGTGAGTGTAGTGAGGTGTGAGGTGAGGTGTGAGGTGAGGTGTGTGGTGAGGCGTGAGGTGTGAGTGTGAGGTGAGGTGTGAGTGTGAGGGGTGAGGTGTGAGGTGTGAGGGTTACCTGTGGGTTTGTCCTGGTTGCTTGTGTTTGTCTTCCTGTTAACTTGTGTGTTTGTCCTCCTGGTAACTTGTGTGTTTGTCCTCCTGGTTACCTGTGGGTTTGTCCTCCTCCTGGTGTGTTTGTCCTCCTGGTAACTTGTGTGTTTGTCCTCCTGGTTACCTGTGGGTTTGTCCTCCTGGTTACCTGTGGGTTTGTCCTCCTGGTTACCTGTGTGTTTGTCCTCCTGGTTACCTGTGTGTTTGTCCTCCTCGTTACCTGTGTGTTTGTCCTCCTCGTTACCTGTGGGTTTGTCCTCCTGGTTACCTGTGTGTTTGTCCTCCTGGTTACCTGTGTGTTTGTCCTCCTGGTTACCTGTGTGTTTGTCCTCCTGGTTACCTGTGTGTTTGTCCTCCTGTTACCTGTGGGTTTGTCCTCCTGGTTACCTGTGGGTTTGTCCTCCTGGTTACCTGTGTGTTTGTCCTCCTGGTTACAAAATACACAAATTACACATCTCTCCTTTACTCCTGCTATCACGTCTTTTCCTCCCGCATCTATGTAAACATTGAACAACTATGGCAATATTACACACTCTTGATGTAGTCCTACTTTCACTGCCAACCGGTGCCACTTTTCCTGATACACTTGAACATTTTGCACTTAAAACGAAGAAAACTCGCAATGTCTTTCAAGAAATGTTCACCCATCCATTACATTTTAGGTACCTTCCACCTTGATTATTGATAACTATAAAAAAAAAATCTGGTAAAATACATCCCACAATTTTTCCCCCTTCTCAAAAAAGTTATCATTCACGCTTCTTAATTTAAGCACTTGATCCTCACACTGTCTTTTTTTTTTCCGAATTCACACATATTGTGTGTTTTTTGACGAATCCCTCAATAGTGACTCGACCATACACTTCCCCTGCAATGCTTAGCGGATTTATTCTACTAAACTTGTTCCGTTCATTCTCATGGCTGTTTCCTTTATAGAGGAGAACTCTATATACGCTTTCATTCTTTCGCTACTCTACTTTTTCCTCTGTAACCTAGACTTTCTTGTTATTTATTTTATAGCCTAATTTCTTCTACCTCCATCTTTAATGTTTAAACAGTATTTTAATCCACAATAGCACCTTAACGTGATTCAATTTTAACTCTACTTCACCTCATCACTCATTATTTTTTTCCTCTTTTACTTTGCCACTATTATTACCCCAAGTACCACACATTCTAACTCCTTAAGTAGCCAGACAACCTTCCATCTCCCCCATCCCTCACCGTCCTCACTGTCCTCACCATCCCTCACCATCCTCACTATCCTCACCATCCTCACCATCCCCCTTTGTTGTATTACGTTGCCGTTCTCTTTTACCCACACACGCCGCCTCCTCTTTCTAGAACTACACTCTTTAACTATTCCCATTGCCCTTAACCTCACCTAATTCATCTAAATTTATACAAGAACACAGTTTTATCATCATAATGATAATGATGCTTACAATTATTGTTATCATTTGTTTGTGTTGTTTTTATTATTGTTGTTATTATTATGACTCAGTGGACTACTTGAACGTCTTCCCGCTGATTGGTCGAGAAACCCAGTGACGTAACTTATTTTTGGCAGTATATATGTTTGAACCAATCAGCTTACTGTATTTCCATATTATATTTTTTATTTCATCAATTTTAATCGTAATATTTTCATCCGACATTTAAGAAAATTTATAGACTTTGATGTGTAATAACTTGGAAATAATCGGTAAAGAAGATCTTATGAACATTACTTTATGGTTGAAATTCGTAAGTGAAGTAAATGACGTCATTATTTCTATCAGATATATGTCGTGTTGAAATGTATCATCTCCACCTATCACACCACGTCTAACCTCATCACCATCAGTCTCTCTTCGTCCTCTCAACTAGAACAAAACTCTGCGTTATTGCCCAGTCTCTTGTTATCGATTTATTTCATACCTTTTTGCTTTCATTCAAACGCCCGTCTTCTCACAAATCCTTCATCATTTTTCGTACCTTCTCGTGTATCGTGTTTCACTCTCTTGTCGCTCTCTCTTCTTAGTTCTTTGTCGCTTCCTACTGATTCTTTCGGGTTTTTTGGGGGGCTTTTTTTTCGTTCTATGTTGGTGTTCTTGTCGTCTTTAATATGCTAATTTAAAAGTTGTTGTCTTTAATTATGCGCTTTTGGTTTTGTTCCTTTTATTACTTTTCTTTGTATATTCCTTTGTTACTTTTATATATTATTCATTTATTTTTGTTGCATTACCCCCCCCCCCTCCCTTCCATCTTCATCTGCTTTAGTTCATATTAGTATTTTTTTTCTTCAATTTTCTGGTTCTCTTTGTTTTCATTTATTTGTTCCATGGATTCTCTCCTTCTCCTCTTCCATGCTTCTCCTCTCCCACCATCTCTTTCTCTCTAATTGCTATTGCATTGATCGTTTTCCTCTCATTCTTTTCTTCAGTTATCATTTTCTTTTGTCTTGTGTTTTGCTCCTCTAATTATCTTTTTAGTTCATTCTTTGTAATTCTTTTCTTATTTGTTATGTAATTAACAGTATATTTCTTCATCTAGTTATTTCGATATATATTTTATTACTTTAAATCTCTCTCTCTCTCTCTCTCTCTCTCTCATTCCTCTTCTCCATTTCTTGTCTCTTATCTCTTCTCCCCTTATCTTCCTCTCCCCAATTTGTTTTGCAATTTTTCCTTCCCTCCCTGGAGCAAGAGTCATTTCCTCTCCCTATTGCTCTAATTCCTCCTCATCTTCGTTTTTATTTCCCCTACTCTACGCCGCTCTCCTCTCTCTGACTCCCCTTCTCTCCCTCCCATCTCTTTATTTTTTTCGTGTCTTTTTCGTTCTCCGTTTTAATCTTCTTTTTCGCCTTCCTCTGTGGATATCCTTTTCTTCTTGTTATTTTGGGGTGACATATTTTCTGTGTTTGTCTCTCTTCGTCTTTATTTTTATTGTTATTGTTGCCATTTATGGTTATTTAATTTTTCGTTGGCTTTTTTATCTCTCTCTCTCTCTCTCTCTCTCTCTCTCTCTCTCTCTCTTCCTTACCTATATTTTCCCTGTATCCTTCCTTTCCTCTAGTTCCCTCATCCTTCCTCCTTTCCTCTCCTCTTCCTCGTCCTCCTCCTCCTATGCTCTATCTACTGGTTTTCCTTATTCTCATTGACCTCTTCTTCCTTCCTACTATCTTCTCGGCATCACTCACGCTTTCCTCTATCTTTCCTACCTCCCTCCCCTACTCTTCCTTTCCTGTATCTTCCCCGCCTCCCCCCTCCTCCTCTCCCACTCCTCAATCTCCCGGCCTCTCCATATCTCATATCGTTAAAATATTCAGAATTATCGCTCTCCTAAATCGCATTCGTGTCTCCATCGCGTTCACTCGAGATTTTCAATTTGGGCGCCAAATTCAATTGAGCCGGTGATTATGTTCATGTCCCGGGCTGGTCAGTCGACCCCTCTGACCACCGCACACAAGGGTTATTTTCCCTCCTCGGCGCCACTGGCCAGGGTGTGTGTGTGGGCTGCTTCTCCTCTATTTGTTTGGTTTATGACCAAGAAATACAAAAACGATAAATTTTAGCGAAGTGAACTTGTACGGATACACACGGAACGACAAGCTCAAGTTGGCTGCTTTACATATGAAGGTCATAGGTTCCAGTCTTTCGCTTTCTTCCTCTTTTTTTTTGTCAGCTTCTTACGGGTAAAATAGGTCTCTCAGGGCCGGTGTATCTATCCACCAAAAGCTGCAGTCTCATCTTGCTGTGAATACCACGTCTCAATGTCCATAATGCTGACATTTATTTGTATATTCTAGTGACTCTCCATCAAGACCTGTATTTATATACATAAGTAAGAAATACAAAATATTCAAGGGAAGGATGACCGCTCGGAGATTTTGAGCGGTGATCACAAGGACGAGAGTCTAGTGAGGAGGACGTGCTGGTGTGGACCTTACAGTCGCCACCCCCACGCTGAACTCCTCTGAAAATACGAAGAGAGTTGGAATATCCCTCAAGAATCTCTCCTGCTTGACCACTACTGTAAAACTGGCTGCTGATACGCGTCCACGTTGCATCGCAGCCAGTATTCGTATTTTTTAAAAGTGAGTAGCCTGAGAAATGACTGTACTTGAGTATAATTCAGAGGGCCATCTCAAGTGAACGATTTCGTGCCAGACTCACAGGAAGAGGTCATACAGTGTCCTTGGCTGTAGTTAAGCAGCACCTGCCAATCTTGCCCTCAAGCTACACTATCCTATCTGTGCTTCCCACCCAGGACACGACCCATCAGCTGCCCGCCCAAACAAAGCCGATAAGAAACAAGATAATCAAAGAAACTTGGGAGGCGATGGTGGACTGGGCGAGGAGGGAGCGGGAGGCCCCGTTGGGGATTATGTTTAGGCAGCGCTCCGAGCTCCGCCCAAAAATCTCCCATCAATTTTCCATTTCTCCGACACAATTTCTATTCATATTTTCTCATTTCGCCGTATAAAAAGTTTGACCACTCGACTTGTAGGAGGCGAGGGAGAGGCTGGGCAATAAAATATGATTTTTCGGGTGCATTTTGCATTAGCGTGTGAATTCGCATTTTATTGCGTTTTTTCCCGGACGAGGCGGTGGTGATGGTGTTTTGATTCTTCGACGATATTACCACAGAGTTTTTGAAGTTCTAGTTGGTTTTTGTTTGTGTGTCATAACAAGACTGCTTTAGGACGTGTGACTTCTTGTTTGTGGTGTGTTTATCTTACCTCCGGGTGGGCTGCCCCACTGTTGCTCGCTCTTGTTGTTGTAATGTATTTTAAGTGCTGGGGTGTTCCACAACCGTTCACAAGTCTTAGTTTTCACACTCGGCGAAAACTTTTAGAAAGTGTGAATGACGTTCTCTGTTGTTGTTGGACGTGTCTCTTGCTCTAACTCTTGTTTATATCACCACCCAGTCAAGTTTAAACATGTTTGTCTTCAGTATGTTGTCTCTTATAGATGTTTCTTAAAAACTAATTTCACACTATTTGTTCTTCATTTAACGCCAGCATCAGTGCTTTATTAATTCTCCTTATTCAGGACTTTTGTCCTGTTTTACTGTCAAGAAATCGTGCAATTACTACCTCCTAACTAAAGATGTTTCCTCTTTGTCAGTGGTAGCCACACGCCTTGTCATATTGTATACCTTTGAGTATGAACTGATGAAGAGTGTGTGTGTATGTATAACAACACTGAACACCAATTTTGTTGTGTTTACGAGTTGTTTTCATGTATAAATTTCCCGCCTCAGTGACAATATTAACTTGACTGTTGTAAATCTTATTTTCATGAGCTAACATGCTTCCCAAATACATTTAAGCAGGTTGGTGTAGGTGATTGTGTGTATGTCGTGTGTATACGTATTTTTATGTGATCATATGTGTGTGCAGAGAAAATTTTAGCAGGTTGCGTGTTCTTGTAGAGGATATAGTGAAAAATAAGCTTGTGCTTAAATATGGAGATAATCACGATGAAAATTTGGGAAATGTGATGCAAGTATCGGCATGATATTATATGTGGCGTAGCCTGTAATAAAAAATAATAATAATTAATTAATATATTAATTAATATATATATATATATATATATATATATATATATGTATGTATATATATGTATATATATGTATGTATATATATGTATATATATATATATATATATATATATATATATATATATATATATATATATATATATATATATATATATATATATATATATATATATATATATATATACATACAGTCTTCAGGATGCAGTGACCCCACTGCCCTCCCATGGTGTAATTATCCCCGGGGGCGTAGGGCTTGTAACCCCACCCTCAGTATTATTATTACAAAAATCGAACAATGATGACTAATAGTTTTTAAGTGTGTCTGGTTGCAATGACGATGATATGAAGAAAAAACACTAAAGTAATGATGAATGAAAGCGAACATGATGTCTTGGGTTTGAGCAAAGATAAACGATAAGCCTGCTGGGGACAAGTGAGTGGTGTAAAGTCAGGAGCAGCTAAAAAGAGGAGGGTTTTTGCTATTGAATGTCGATATATGACACATGCTATAATATAATACGATAGTTGTAGAATAATATTATTCAATGAGATATATGGAATGAGAAAAGGATTATTGTGATTGCCTGAAAAGAACGAGATTTTTTGATGATTAGAAAAAAAATTTCGAAGCATAGGTTGATAGTATTGGGCTTTTTAATATAATAATTTGTTTGAGAGAAGCTCATGTGGAGTATTGCTTACAGAGGACCTGGTGACTTAGAATAAGTGAAATCAGATAGTAAACCAGACGGACGAGATTTTCATGAAATAAGTAATGCAATAAATAAATGGATATGTGGAGAGAATTATGAAAATAATTGATGAGAGGATTATTGATGTAAAATATTTTGACCAAAAAGATGAAAATTTATAAGTTTATATAAGGCATAATAGTAGAGAAGATAAACAAGTTGTTAGGATGTAAGGTATAATATGTAAATGTTTTAATAGAAGTTGTATATGGTGATTCTGGCCATTATTAGATAGTAATGAGAATGACAGTAATAAGAATGTTAAGGGTAAAAAACAATGATAGACTTATGAGTAAATATATGGTCATGATATATAGACAGTGAATGTTGTTGCCAAGTATATAGGAACGATTGAAATAAATTGGAAACTTCTATAAAAGGATTAAATTGATGAGGTTGGAGAAAAATGGAAGAGTTTACGAGTGTACTTGTAGTGATGACAGCTGAGATGTTAATGGACAATACACACAAGTTAACAGTCAAACACCCTCATGTTAACAGTTAAATATGCTTAAGTTATCTACCAGACACACTCAGCAGCCAAATGCATTCTAGTTAACTGTAGAGATAATATTTAATGTAACTGTTTTATTAGAAAATTGTGGTAACTGTGTCATATAGTTTCATTTATAACGAACGCTGTTTTATTTAGTAGGTTGAAGTGATTTTTACTTAAGTTAACATAATATTGTTTTTAGTTAAGTTATTTGCAGTGACTCAGCTAGGCAAGATCATTTAAGTTAGCGAACTGTGATGACTCAAATAATTAT
This sequence comes from Homarus americanus, assembly GCF_018991925.1. NCBI lineage: Eukaryota > Metazoa > Arthropoda > Malacostraca > Decapoda > Nephropidae > Homarus > Homarus americanus. The sequence goes on from NW_024750692.1 coordinate 18,573, forward strand.
GTTAGCAAACTGTAATGACTCGGCTAGTTTAGTTAACAAATAGGGATTTAGTTACGAAAGTGTAGTGACTCGCCTCCTTGATACAACATGCTACAGTTACTCCACTCGTCAATACGTAAATTTAATCTACTAATGAAACTTTCCTGTGCAGGGTTCATAACCTATTATTGGTTACCTGCACAATGTACACACCTGCGATTGTCTGGTGGCAGAGACTGGCAGACAAACACCTGTTTTTTTTGTTTTGTTTTTATAATCGATAGTATATGAAGATGTCAGATATAATTGGAGAGAGGAAGGGGTAGACGAACATGGGGGGTAGAGAAAAGAAAAGGAAGATGGCGAAGAAGATGGGGAGAAAAGAGAGAAGGGAATGGGGAGAAAGTCGGGGAAAAGAGAAGAGACAGAGGAATGAGGAGAATGTTGGGGAGAGAAGGACGATGGTAACAGGGGAATTGAAAAACTAAATAGTAGTGAGCATAATAGATAAAGGAGGAATTGGAATGAGAAGGAAAGTAGATGAGTTAAGGACCAATAACAAGGGCAATGGCGAGGGATCAGTGTGAGAATCGGATGGAAAATATTTGTTTAAACTTGTTAGTACTAGTAAAGGTACAGGTAAACTCTTAAACACTACATTACAGGTAATTAACTTTCACCATTAGCTTGCAATGCCTCCTTCCACTCTGGTATTCTGAATCCCATTAGCCAATTCGGGAGAGTGTATGAGTGCCTTTTCTGACTGACTGACTGCGAGAAATATTCCCACTTTCCACGCTGACTCTGCGTTGCTCCCTCCCAGTTAGCCTCCCCTCTTCTCCTCCATCGCCTATGCCGTGTCTCCGACCCTCCCGCGTCCCAAGCTCCTTACTGCGCCCCTGATCGACCACTCGTCACTTTTAACTAACGCAGCGGATATGAAAAAATAAGATGAGTGTTCGTGTCTACTTTTCATGACACATCTGGAAAGTTAAATGGAGAGTGATTGTTTGTGTTTGTTTCAGTGTATGTTTTGTTTTGGCATCACCTCAAGATAATACAGCCTAGCTTTTTTCACCTCCTTCAACTCTCTGGCATTCTGATAGTGGTAGTGGGTCTCATTAGCTTTCGATACACAAGGAAATAGTGTGACCGACACTGTATTTCCGCAACTGTAAAATTAGGTACCCGTGTACAGCCGGGTGGAATGGGATTGCCCTGGGATCGAACCAGAGACTTGTAGGATAGGAGGCGAGTGTTGTAACCACTTGGCTGTTTCGCACACGCACGCACACACACACACACACACACACACACACACACACACACACACACACACACACACTCGCGCTAACTCTGGACCCTTGATACGACTTATAATAGCCGTAAGTTAACGTAATATAGCATAAAGTAATAGGCTATATTTGTAAAGGTGAGGACAATATGGCAACTGAACTGTGTATCCGCGCATAACATAACATGACAATAAGCACCCTAGTGATAGACAAGGTCACCCATGAACATTATGAAACAGATACATTTGCATTCTACGAGAGTCAATGTTTACAAAACTAAACATGGTAACCGGCCTACGTTTACACATGCAAAAAGGCTTGGTTAGTATTTACATATGTCATCATTCGATCAATGTATCTAAACAATAGGACAGGTAATATGTACAAATTTAAAGTCTAACGCTTCTCAGTACTTGCACATCAAAACAATGACAGTATCAATAACACTATATATGCATAATAATTTTAATATCTGTGATTATTTGCACCGAAGTTTTTTTTTATAGTTTATGTGTTTCATTAAATTTGTGAAATTGATAACTTTACATATATGATTATACAGAACAGTCGGCACCTATTACCATACTTACACGGTCACCTTGACATGCGTACATCTGTATTAGTACACATACACGACCACTTAGACTCGGGTATACAGGTATATATATATACTGTATATATTACTTATGTTAACACGGATACACACATGCGTTTTTACAGGTGCTTGTGTACGTAGACGAAACTGTGGATTCGCGCGCGCGCACACACATACAAGTATACAAACGTAGATTCATACCTCACATACAAACTTTCAAATATATGACCATATACTGTATATACACAACTCACCATACAAATATAACAACCTGATATACACTTGTTATAAACCTAATATACTGTAGCTCTCGAGTTCTGCTCTGAAAGACATGTTTATTTTTCCACAATGATCTGAACCCCTTGAGTACAATAGCTAAACTTCTTAAGTACTATGGCTAAACCCCTTGATTACGATGACTTAACCCTCTGAAACAATGACTTTACCCCTTGAGTAATATGACTAAGCTTAAACCTAGGGTTAAAAGGCTGTTAACGTAATCAAATAGTTAAGTTTTCATCGTACTCAAGGGATAAAATCATCGTACTTATATAATTTGTCATCGTAATCAAATTGTTAGGTCACCGTGCTCAAGGGGTTAATGTATTGTACTCGAAGGGTCAAATCATCCTACTCAAGAGGTTAACTCATCGTACTGAAGGGTAAAATCGTTGTACTGAAGAGGTTGTCTTTGTAAGTAAATGGTGAAGTCATCGTTGTCAAGGGGATAACTCCGATAACATACTCATGAGATAAATTCACCTAACTTAGGGGGTTTGTCATCGTACTCAAGGGGTTGTTATCGTACTCAAGGGGTTCTCATTGTGCTCAAGGAGTTTCGATGTATTCAAGGGGTTTTCATTGTACTCAAGGTGTTGTCATTTTACTCAAGGGGTTCTCATTTTACTCAAGGAGTTGACATTGTACTCAAGGGGTTGTCATTGTATTCATGGTTAAATCATCGTGATCAAAGGGTTAAATTACACCGTCAGGGATTTCTACAAAGCAAAACAGATAATGAGGTTGTATAGCACTGTGTTCCTCAACCAACACTACCTACTTAATGAGGTTTTACCTGTTAACAGATATCTACTCCTTAGAAAGTCACCTACGTGTCTCATGTCTTTATATTGACTTTGTAAACTCATCTATTAAGAACACCTGAGATGTTTATTTTTATTTTTCTAACTCGCCAACACCTGTAATCCTCAGGTAGGTGTAGCAGGAAGAGTGTGTTACTCATACTGAAGGGTGCGTTCCTGCGACCCACCCATAGAAGTAAGGAATTTCTCGCATCTCTCGCACGGATTCAGTAAAGATTGTTCTGACCGACTCCACATTTTACCTACATCACAACCGGTCAAAAACACACCCTATCCTCCAGTTTATAAAGCAAACTGTCGCGCATTCACGCCACAAATATACCCGTCCAGGCGTAGTATAGAGAGAGGTTGTGCGTCGACCGAGAGCATTTTCTAACTGTGAGCGCCGTGCTGACATGTCCGAACAGTTTTACTCTCAGTGACACCAACATTCCCACACAAAACTCGGAATGGGATATTCAACACCAGCATCAGCTTCTTGTAGCGTCGTTGACTTGTAAATCAACTCACATGTTCATCATCACGACACGACTGCTGCAGGTTTTAAATGTGTTCTTTTGTGTGTGTGTGTTGTATGTGGATTTCTTGTGGAGAGATTCTGGTGTGTGTTGATATATATTTTTTTTATTGTTAGTTTTATATTTTGTTTGTTTTGTGAATTAGATACTGTTGAGTGGTATTACACACACACACACACACACACACACACTTGTATGTATATTTATTTATGATATATATTTGACGTTTTCCTAACATAATTACCATATCATTAAGTACTTTACTAATAATAACCCTCTAGAGTCTTCCTAATTACTAACCATCATGAATCACTTATTTTGACAATGCTGACTGCCATTACGCGCCATACTGAAGTAAGCGCCATACTGAGGTGAGCATCGTTATCATTGACCACAGAGCACCATAATAAGGAGTATTATCTCCCAGTAAAAGGTCACACCCAAATGAAAAAAATGCGTATTAAACACCATAGGAAGCACCATTGTGAACGCCATCGAGCGCCTTTCAGAGACACGCGACGATCAGCACGTATCGAATTTTGACTGAAATATTGCCCTTGGTGGTTTGTTATTCATGGCCTTGCCTTCCTCATGGGCGCTCCATCTCCTTAGCCAAGCCTGGTGGTGATGGTGTTGTTGTTGGTAATGGTGGTGGTGGTGGCGATGGTGTTGTTGGTGGTGATGGTAGGAGTAGTGGTGTTGGTGGTGGTTGTGTTATTGTTGGTAATGGTGGTGGTGGTAGGAGTAGTGGTGTTGGTGGTGGTTGTGTTATTGCTGGTAATGGTGGTGGTGGTAGGAGTAGTGGTGTTGGTGGTGCTTGTGTTATTGATGGTAATGGTGGTGGTGGTAGGAGTAGTGGTGTTGGTGGTGGTTGTGTTATTGTTGGTAATGGTGGTGGTGGTAGGAGTAGTGGTGTTGGTGGTGGTTGTGTTATTGTTGGTAATGGTGGTGGTGGTAGGAATGGTGTTGGTGGTGGTTGTGTTATTGTTGGTAATGGTGGTGGTGGGAGGAGTAGTGGTGGTGGTGGCGATGTGTTGTTGTTGGTGGTGATGGTGGTAGGGTAGGGTGTTGGTGGTGGTTATGTTATTGTTGTTAATGGTGTTGGTGGTGGGAGGAGTGGTGGTGGTGGCGATGGTGTTGTTGTTGAATTGGTGATGGTGGTGGTACAGAGATTGTAGTGTTGTTGTTTAATTGGTTTGTGTTATTGTTGTAGTAATGGTGGTGATTGGTAGGGGTAGTGGTGTTGGTGGTGGTTGTGTTATTGTTGGTAATGAATTGGTGGTGGTAGAAGATGGTGGTGTTGGTGAATTGGTTGTGTTATTGTTAGTAATGGTGGTGGTGGTAGGAGTGTAGTGGGTGTTGGTGGTTGTGTTATTGTTTGGTAATGGTTGAGTTAATTGGGAGGAGTAATTAATTGGTGTTGGCGATGTATGATTATTTGTTGTTGGCGAATTTGGTGATGGGTGAAGATTGTTAGGAATTAGTGGTGTTGAGGTGGTGGTTGTGTTATTGTTGGTAATGAATTGGTGGTGGGAGGGTGAGTAGGTGGTGGTGGCGATGGTGTTGTTGTTGTTGGTGGTGATGGTGGTGGTAGGAATGAGTGGTGTTGAGTGGTGTGGTTGTATTATTGATGGTAATGGTGGTGGTGGTAGATGAGTGGTGTGGTGGTTGTGTTATTGTTGGTAATGGTGGTGGTGATAGGAGTAGTGGTGTTGGTGGTGGTTGTGTTATTGATGGTAATGGTGGTGGTGGTAGGAGTAGTGGTGTTGGTAATGGTGGTGGTGGTAGGAGTAGTGGTGGTGGTAGGAGTAGTGGTGTTGGTGGTGGTTGTGTTATTGATGGTGGTAGTGGTAATTGATGGTGGTAATAGTGGTGATGGTGGAGATAGCGGTCGTGGTGTTGAAGCTGGTAATAATAGTGGTAATGCCGTTTTATTTATCAATATTACATAAATCCCAATTTTTTTCCACTGGTATATTTTTTTTACTTGTTCTGACTTTGTATTTATTTTTTGTTTGTCGGATAATACTCGATAGTTGTCTTTGTTTGCTAAGTGATGATTGATGTTTTTGCTTTGTGGTTTATTTGCTGTTTTTGAGCATTAATAACATATATGTTGGCGTAATCATAGTTCATGTGCGCTGCTTAGCATTAGCGGTGTCATAATGGAAGGTATACAGTTAGAGAAAGGAAGGCATACACATAGACAGACAGACAGATCGACAGAGAGGCAGGCAGATAGACAGACGGGCAGGCAGATAGACATAAAAACAAAAAGACACACAGCATAGTTGTCACTCGTCGCCCTGAAGCTTCTTTGTCGGGTTGTGTTGTAGTTCATTTTTTATTATTTCTTGTTACTCTGGTTCCTCCACCTACTTTGAATACTGTTTCTCTTGTCTCTCGTTCACATTCTGCTCTGGCAACCTCTAAGTAAGTCAGTGAGTCAGTTACAATCGAGATGTCGTCCCTTATGTCTGAAGATTGGCGACCACAGCCCTCAACACACACCATTCTGAGGTTGTCTTTACCAATCCTTTTAATTTTCTTGTCTCTCAAGTTTACTTCTTTTTTACTACTTACAGTATATAGTGAAATTATCTTTTTATTTGCCTTTCCATTCCTCTCCTGTGGTTCTGTTAGGTTAAGTTACAATAGGTTTGGGTAGATTATATTAGGTTAGGTTAAGTTATGTAAGGTTAGTTTCAGTTGGTTAGGTAGGATTAGGTTCAGTTAGGTTATACAGTATTAAGTTATGTTCTTTGGGTTGGTTAGGTTACGTAACGTTACGCTAGATCATGTTACGACACTGTGTTAAGTTAGGCTAAATTAGATTAGGTTAAGTTATGTTATATTGGTTATGTTATGTTAGGCTAGGTTAGAACTGGCCAGGTCCCGCGATATAAAAAAATGTAAAAGAAATAGGTCTTTTTGTCCATTCATTTCGATGAAAGTACTTCTATAATTACGATAATTATACTCTCCGTGCATTTATGACCTGAGATATGAAAATAAGCTTCACTGATGCTTATAAATTGTGTTCTCACATGATCATTATTGATGATGGCGTAAGATTGTATAAGTAATCAAGCAAAGGCCTGTGGATAGTAGTTTTCTTGGCCATATATCATAGTCTTTAGTCATCACCTGTGACAATTTTTACTGAGAACTTATGACGGCAAAAACCTGCTACTCTTTCCTGAGTGTTCTTGAAATATAATTGTCAAAAATTTATTAATTTTCTACATAAAAAAATGGAAGAACTTTTACATGAATTACGATTCTGATACTATGTTCATTGTTTCGAAGGTTAAATTTTTTATAGGTTAATTGGTTAGAAAGTTCATTTATTTATAGGTTCATTAGTTCGAATGTTCATTGTTTCAAAGGTTTATTGTTTCAAAGATTCATATCTT